>NW_021604564.1:8848510-8862085 GCF_004785775.1 Grammomys surdaster | reverse complement strand
TCTGACATATTCAGAGGCAGATGCTCACAACTAGCCATTGAAGTGATCATGGGGTTCTCAATGGAGGAGTTAGAGTGAAGACTGAAGGAGCTGAAAGGATTTGTGGCCCCATGAGGAGAGCAACAATACCAACCAACCACAGCTCCCAGGGTCTAAACCACCAGCCTGGGAGCACTTATGGAGGGATCCAGGGCCTTAGCTGAATATATAAGAGTGGAGGGCCCTGCTGGGCACAGGTGGAAGATGAGATCCTTGACCTCATGAAGGCTGGACGCCCCAGGGGGTGGGAGTTTTGAGGGTGGGGAGGTGGGAGTGGGGGGGTAGATAGAGGTTACATCCACAAAGAAGAAGGAGGAGGTGTGAGGGGATTGGGGGTTCCTGGGTGGGTGGGGGATGGGGTAAGGGGACAACATATGAAATGTAAATAAAACATCCAATAAAAAAATTAAAAAAAAAAAAACAAAAAACAAAAAACAAAACAAAAAAAAAAAATTCAATCCCCTAAAAATATTCAATCTTTTAAATTCAAAGTATTTTTTACAATTCAAATCTATTAACTGTGGGCCATACTAAAATATGTTCTTATGTTTAGATGGAAAAGTATCAGGGTACTTTCAGAATCCAAAGTAAAATTAAATTCTAACTGTCCAAAGTCTGGGATCTACTCAAGACCTTCTGGGCTCCTCCAAGAGCTTAGATCACTTCTCAAGCCCTGCCCTTTGTAGCACACATCTTGTCTTCTAGGCTCCAGCTGCATGTACCCTTTTGTTGCTGCTATCCTTGGTTGTCATCTCATGTACTGACATCTCCAAAATACTGCTGTCGTCCACTGCAACTAGGCTTCACCAATAGCCTCTCATAGGTTCTTTTCATGGTGACAAGCCTCAACTCCTTAGCATGATTCCTTCAGTCCTGGGCCATCAATTGCAACTGAGGTTGCACCTTCACCAATGGCCTTCCATGGCCTCTCACAGTGCCGAGCCTCAGCTGCTCTTCATGACCCCCTCACCACTTCAAAACCAGTACCACCTGGGTGACACTTACACATTACAAAGTCCAGCCACAGCATGAGGTACAATCTTGGCTATCTCTGGAGCACAGACTCTTTTTGCTTTCAGAAAATACTTCCCAGCAGATTTTACCTCAATGATGCTTCGCTCTTCTTAATCACCACTAATTTCTTAGCTTCAGCTTATCAGCATCAATAGTCCCAGTAATACAAAGGTTTTGCTTTAGTAGTTCTGGTATCTTGTTAATCACAGCTGACTCTTCAGCCCGAGCTAACCAAAACCACAGAATCTTCACAATCAAAACAGCAACAGCCTTGATAAGAGTCTTTAATCTTCCATCTGAAATTTCACAAGCCAGGCCTCCATTTTTTGCATTGTTCTCAACATTATCGTTCAAGCTCCTACAGAACATCCCACAGAGCTCTTAATACCCAGTGGCTTTTCTACCCCAAAGTTCCAAAATCCTTCCACAGTCCTCCACAAAACATGGTCAGGTTTACCTGATCATAGGAATACCCTACTTTGCTGGTACCAATTTCTGTCTTAGTTAGGGTTTTACTGATCTGGATAGACACCATGACCAAGGCACCTCTTATAAGGACAACATTTAATTGGGGCTGGATTACAGGTTCAGAGGTTTAGTCTATTATCATCAAGGCAAGAGCATGGCACCATCCGGGCAGATATGGTGTAGGATGACCTGAGAGTTCAGTGTTTTCAGCTAAATGCTGCTAGTGTAAGAGTGGCTCCCAGGTACCTAGGACAAAGTTATTAAAGCCCACACCCTCAAGGCCACACATACTCCAACAAGGGTACACATCCCAACAATGCCACTCTCTGGGCCAAGCATATTCAAACCATCATAGCATATACCCAAAAGATGCTCCAACAAGGACATATGCTCCACTGTATTTATAGCAGCCTTGTTTATAATAAACAGAAGCTGGAAATAACTCATAGGTCCCACAATAGAAGAATGGATATAGAAAATGTGGTACATGAAATGTGTTCAATGGAACACTACTCAACTATTAAAAACAATGACTTCATAAAATTCA
Source organism: Grammomys surdaster (assembly GCF_004785775.1). Classification (NCBI taxonomy): domain Eukaryota; kingdom Metazoa; phylum Chordata; class Mammalia; order Rodentia; family Muridae; genus Grammomys; species Grammomys surdaster. The sequence goes on along the minus strand of NW_021604564.1, from coordinate 8,860,017 downwards.
CAGGCAAATGGATGGAACTAGAAAGTATTATCCTGAGTGAGGTAATCCAATCACAAAAGAACCCACATGCTACGTACTTACTGATAAATGTATTATTAGCTCAAAAGTTCACAAAGTAAAATACTTTTTAAAAAGACACAAAGTCTCTCCAACTGTGATCTCCCACAAAATAACCTTTTCAAAAAAAAAAATCAAGAGGAAAGAACCAGAGCACAATTATAACCAAATCCAAGAAATCCAAAATCCAACAGAGTAAAGAACTCAGTGAGATTTTTCGTACTTATTTCCAATATTTTGTGCCCCAAAGGGTCCAAGTCTTTGTCTGTGTTATCCATAGCACACATATATTATCTTGTGGGCTCTGGCCATCTCTACTCTACATATATTTCTCTCTTGTCCTTGGCTGATGTCCAATGCACCAGCTTTAGAATGACTTATAAATGAGAATAAAGAAAAGACATAGGCACACACAGGAATTTAGACAAGCGCCTACCATACAACTGCATATGAAACTGAAAGAGGGTGCCCCAATGCTGTTAGAAAACCAACTATAGTTTATCCAGTTACTATACAATATTATACAGAAAATGTTAAGTATCCCCTAAATTATGGAAAAATTAAATGGAATCTTATAGACAGATTTGAGGAGATTTAAGAAAGCAATCATTTCCTATGATATATGTTCACCCTATGTGAAACAGATGTTAAATTCATGGACAACTCATAACAGAGTTATCCCTCAAGACTACCAAGGTCTGGCAACAGGAATATTGGAAGCTTTTGCTCAGTTACTGTTAGAATTCGGGCGCGGTTTGGACAGACAATGCGAGGCCGATCCCGTTCCACAGGAGGGGATTTATTTAGGGGGGCGTGAGAGAGAGAAGTGGGGGAAATGGCAAAGAGAAGAGGAAGAGAGAGAGGTTGGGGCAGTCTCAACTATTTAAGTGGGTGATGATGTGTAACTTCCCAGGTGTAGGTGAGAGAGGCAGGTGAATTCTGGGAGTGGTTGTCTCAGCAATGTAGGAGTCACCAGCCCCTGAATATGACATCACTGGGTTCAGACTTATAATAACAGTTACAACTGTGAACATGGTAGAAAGAGGAAGTCAGGGTCATAGAATAGTTAATCAGTCTAGAGGCGTATATATTTCCCAGGATCAGTTGCTAGGTAAAGTTCAGTATGCTGAATTACAAAAGCAGCTTGAATTTAATGATCACAACTTTTGCTATGTTGTTTAGCAGCTTTAAATGCTTGGAATAAGGTTGACAAGTCAGGAAAGAGGTCTGAGTCATCTACTAAAATTATAGAATTGCCAAAAAAAAAAAAAAGCCTTTACTGATTTTTTGCAAGGATTGACTACAGTTGAAAAGAAAATAGTATCAGATTCAGAAGTCAGAAACATATTGCTATAGACCCCCACCCAAATAGCTGAGAGTTTGGGGGAAATATCTTTCCCCCATCAGTAAGTTAGAAGCTCTCAGCATCTGTTTTTCTGTTGTCAATCTAGAGGACAAGAGAGAAAGAGCAGACACATAGTCTGTCACCTGGCCAGGGACTACTTAGGCTGCTGTGGAACCCCATCTGGGAGAACTTAATTAGTTGCCATCTGATTTCTGAATCAGTTGTGGGTGTATGGGCCTTCCTTGCATAGAAAGGAAGACGGTCTGAGACAGCGTTTTCTTTCTGGTTTTGCCTTTCTGTGTCCATGTATGTTTTATGTGCTTATGGATTATTTGTTCTCCTCTCTTACCTCGAGAAACACCACAGGTAGACAGCCCGCTCCACTCCGTTGGACGTAGTCTGGTTACATTTCATGAAATTCAGATGGCTGGCAGAGAATCTAATCTTAATTGTATGGTCAGGGAAACTAACCATCTTTTGCAGGAATGAAAGGCCAGGAGGTCTACCAACTCTTGTTTTTTTTTTGTTTTTGCTTTGTTTTGCTTTGTTTGTTTGTTTGTTTAACTCTTGCATTGTGGAAGATATGGGTCCCTTTGGCAGGATATCTGGGTCCAAGGAAAAATGCTTAAAACTTCCTTTAATGGCTGTTCACCCCTGAGTTAGTTTGAACTCGTCTGAAAGACTTTTAAGAGGAAGGTGCTGAATTGGGAAAACAAAAACTGATAAACAGGTGCTGGCTTTGAGCCCTGCCTCTGGCCTGGATCACGCTGGCAGTAAGCCAGCCTGGTCTGTGCAAGTGGGCCTTGGCCAGCAGCTTCTGAGCCTCTCTGGTAAAAACAGCTGATGGCTATGAAAATTGGATTCAACAAGTAGCAAGGTACTCACCCCTTAAAATTATTGCTAAATAAATAAATAAATAAATACTCTATCTGATTTCAATTTATAAATATATGTGAGCACTGCATGTTTATTGCTGACCAGTCTTAAATATATATACGTTAACATATTCTGCATGTCTTGGTAATAAAATATAAATATATAATTTATGATATATGGTAAAAAAATCTATAATATTGGTAACAGAAAGTTCATTTATAACAACTCAGGATAAAAGCAATCCTGAGCAACAGCACATGGCATGAGGCACCTTAAAAATTGGGATTAATACTTTTCTGAAATTTCTGTCCTAAAAATCAGACTTGTAAATGATAAAAATTAAAAATGTTTCTTTAATAAGGTATTAAAGCTGCACTTCCATTTGTTCATATGTGAGAGCTTTTCTTGCTGGCAGCCAAACTTTTTGGCATGAAGGTAATACACTTGTTGCTAATTTTATAGACATTAAATTGTTTAAATGTACTGTTAAAAGTGGTTTTATCTTTTAGTGATTATAATTAAATATGTGAAATTAAAGCATATTTTAAAATTTATTCAATAATTAAAATATCTTTGTTGAACACTGAGCAGCCTGCTATCCTAGGTGGATCTCAATTCTCCTATTATCTCTCTGTGTACCTTCATCATACCCATGGCTCCTGAACCATACAGACTTGCATATCTGTAACTATATAGCCTAAGGATACCAATCAAAGGCCTAGTAGATAAGGACCATAGAACTTAAACCTACTCCAAAACCTACTACAAAAGAAATGTACAGGGACCAAAGCTATCCAGAAGGCTAGATGCCCTTGAAAGAACACATTCAACAAAAGCCAGGGCAAGTTGTCAGCTTCACACCACAGCTACCCTACTTCAACAAGCCCTGGGTATCCTAATAAAAAGGAAGCACAAGATTAAATACAATCTTAGAAAGATGATAGAGGCATTTGTAGAGAAAAATGAATAAATCCCTTAAAGAAATACAGAAACATACAATCAAACAGATAGAAGTCTTTAAAAGGAAGAAAGAAATCCCTGAATTATATACAGAAAATAGAATTAAATGAATGAAGGAAAAATTAAAACTATGCAAGACTAGAAAATGGAAATTGAAGCAAAAACAAAAACAAAAAACCACACACAAACACACACAAACTAAGGGAATCCTAGGGAAGAGAACAAGAAAACAGATACAAACATCACCAACAGAATACTTAAGATTGCAGACAGAATCACAGGCATAGAAGATACCACAGAAGAAATTGATACATCAGTCAAAGAAAATGTTAAATCTAAAAATTTCCTGATGCAAAACAACCTGGAAATTTGGGATACCATTAAAAGACTTAACCTAAGAATAATAATAGAAGAAGGTGAAGAGTCCAGTTCCAAGGCCCAGAAAATATTCTCAACAAAATCATAGAAGAAAACTTTACCAACCTAAAGAAAGAGATGCCTATAAACATAGAAGAAGCTTCTGAACACAAATTAGAGTTGACCAGAAAAGAAAATGCTCCTGCTACATAATAATCAAAACACAAAGTCTACAGAGAAAAAGAAATATATGAAAAGTGATAGGGAAGAAGTTCAGGTAAATACAAAAGCAGACCTATCAGAATTACACTTGAATCTGACTTCTCAACAGAGATTCTAAAGGCTGGAAGGGCCAGAACAGATATCATGCAATCTGTAAAAGAAGCCACAGATGCCAACCTAAAGTATGATATTCAACAAAACTCTCAATCACCATTGGTGGAGAAAACAAATATTTCAAGACAAATCCAAATTTGAACAATATCTATCCGAAAGTCTAGTCCTACAGAAAATACTAGAAAGAAAACACCAACACAAAGATGATAATTACATCCAAGAAAATACAGGAAATACATAATTCTATACCAGGAAAACAAAACAAGGGAAACACCACACACACACACACACACACACACACACACACTAACATCACCAACAAGGAAATAACAATCTCTAGTCATTAATATCTCTCAATGTCAATTGACTCAATTGCCCAATAAAAATTTACAGGATAACAGGAAGGATGTGAAAACAGAATACATCATTCTGTTGCAAACAAAAAACATACCTCAGCAATAAAGGTAGACATTCCCCTAGAGTAAAAGGCTGGAAAAAATTTCCAAGCAAGTGGGCCAAGCAAGCTGGTGTAGGCATTCTAATAGCTAATGAAATAAATGTTCAATAAAAATAATTAAAATAGACAAGAAAGGACACTTCATACACATCAAAGGAATCGTCTACCAAGATGAAATCTCAAGTCTGAACACATGTGGCCCAAATCCACATTTGTAGAAGAAACATTGCTAAAACTTAAATCACACATCAAACCAATAGTGGAGAGACTTTACAATTGTGAGAGACTTCAAAAACTTACTCTCACCAATTGACAGTTTATCCAGACAAAAACAAAACAGAAATAATGAAACGAACAAACATTATAAATAAAATGGACTTAAAAGACATGTATACAATATTTCACCTAAACACAAAAGAATGTACCTTATTCTCATTACCTCATGTATCCTTCTCCAAAATTGATCATAAAGTTGGTCACAAATAAACCCTCAACAGATACAAGATAATTAAAATAATGGCTTGTATCTTATCAGACCATCATGTATTAAACCTGAATTTCAGCAACATCAGAAACATCAGAAAGCCTACTCATTCATTGAAATTGAAGAACTCTCTACTCAATGATCTCTGTTCATGGATAAATAAAGAAATTAAAGACTTTCTAGAATTCAATGAAAATGAGGGCATAATATACCCAAATTTATGGGACACAATGAAAGCAGTGTTAAGAGAAAAGTTCATAGCACCAAGTGCCTCCATAAAAAAAAAAAAAAAATTAGAAAGTAACCATACCAGCAATTTAAAGGTACACCTGAAAGCTCTAAATAAAAAGAAACAAGCATACCAAGGAAGAGTAGAAGGCAGACAATAACAAAAATCATAGCTGAAATCTAGGAAGTGTTTTCTGAAACCACAAAGAAGGCATGTTCCAGAGATAGCAAAGTTTGAACTTTGTGCTGCAGCTGGACTTGGTAATATGTAAGAATCACCCAGGTGGTACTGGTTTTGAAGGTATGGAGATATCATGAAGAACAGCTGATGCTTGGCACTGTGAGAGGCCAGGAAAGGCTATTGGTAAAGGAGCAGCCTCAGTTGCACTTGATAGCCCAGGATGGAAGAGGTCATGCAAAGAAGTTGAGGCTTGGCACCATGTAGAGAGCCTATGAGAGGCTATTAGTGAGGCCTAGTGCCAACAGTATATAGGAGATGCCAGTACCATGGAATGATCATCAAGAACAGCAGCAACAGTAGGTGGAATCAACTAGAGCCTAGAATGCTACAGAGGGCAGAGCTGGAAATTGTTGCCCTTTGAACAAACCCAGAAGATCATGTATGGATCCCAGACATTGGAACAAGAAGCTGTAATGTTGAAGTTGCCTTCGAGACCCCAAGATGTTTGAAAGGCCAGAGTCATGGGAAATCTCCTGAGGAAAGCTGCTAAAGGAGAGTAGAACCAGCCCAGGAGAAAGAAGTTTGTTGCTGTCAACAAAGAAGAAAACGAAGTTAGAGATCTGAAGACTACTTTAACATCAGACGTGGGGATGGAGAATTTGGAGTTTACCCAGCTGCTTTCCTGTTTTGCTTTGGGGATTACAGTTAAGTGATTGGATGAATCTCAGAGACATTGAACTTTGGACTTTTAACATTGTTGAGACTGCTGTAGAGTACAGGACTATGGATGTTAGACTAAATGCATTTTTTATTATGCTAAGGCTAGGTGTGGCCCCCATAGACTCATGTGTTTGAACAAGCCTATGGGGACTAGTGGAATGTGATTCTTGAATTGAATATGCTTGTCCAAGGAAGTGGCACTATTAGGAGGTGTGACCTTGTTTGAGGAAGTGTGTTGTTATGGGCATGGGCTCTAAGATACTTATCTTAGCTCCATGGAAGTCAGTCTTCCCCTTCTTGCTTTCAGAACAAGATATTAAACTCTCAGTTCCTCCTGGAGCATGCTTGTCTGAGTGCTGCCATGCTCCCACATTGATGATAATGGACCGAATCTCTGAACCGATAAGCTAGCCCCAATAAAATGTTGCCTTGGTTTTTAATAGCTGATTTGTACTCCATTGTGTAAACATACAACCTTTTCTGTATATGTTCTTCTGTTGAGGGATATCTGAGTTGTTTCCAGCTTCTGGCTATTATAAATAAGGCTGCTATAAACAGCCTGTGGAACATATGTCCTTGTTATATGTTGGAGCATCTTTTGAGTATGTGCAGGCAAATGAGTGGAACTAGAAAACATCATCCTGAGTGAGGTAACCCAAAGGCAAAAGACCATACATGATAAGAGGATATTAACCTAAAAGCTCAGAATACCCACAATACAACTCACATACCATGTGGATCTTAAGAAGAAGGAAGATCAAAGAGTAAATGCTTCAATCTTACATAGAACAGGGAACAAAATAGTTACAGGAGGTAGAGGGAGAGAAGGACCTGGGAGGGAGAGGGGAGAGGGAGGAACAAAAGGGGGCAGTAACAGGTATTGGAAGGTACATAAGTACTGAGAGTCAGAAAATTGAATAGAAACATGTAGCAGTGGGGGATGGAGTACTGAGGGTAGCCACTAGAAAGTCCCAGACTCCAGGGAAGTAAGAGGCTTCCAGAACTCAACATCGATGACTTTAGCCAAAATACCCAACAAACAGGAGATACAACCTGTAGAGACTACCTCCAGTAGAGAGGCATGGGGCCTAGTTGAGGATGGGGCCACCCATGCAGCTCTATCCAAAGGAAAGACAGAGACAAAAAATGGAACAGAGGCTGAAGGAAAGGCCATCCAGAGACCACTCTACCTAGGGATCCATACCATCTACAGACATCAAATCGCCACACTATTGCTGCTGCCAAGAAGCCCCAGCTGATAGGAGCCTGATATGGCTATTCCCTGAGAGGTTCTATCAGCATCTGACCAAGACAGATGCAGATACAGCCAACCATTGAACTGAGCCTGCGGACCCAAATGAAGAGCTAGGGGTAGGACTGAAGGAGCTAAAGGGGATTGAAACCGTACAGGAAGAACAATATCAACTAACTAGACTACCCAGAGCTCCCCGAGACTAAACCACCAACCAAAGAGAATACACGGAGGGATCCATCACTACAGATATGTAAGTGGCAGAGGATGGCCTTATCAAACTTCAGAGGGGGGAAGGAGGCTTGATGTCCCAGCATAGTGAGATGCTAGAGAGGTGAGGTGGGAGAAGATGAGTGGGTCGAGGAGCCCACTCATAGAAGCAAAGGGGAGGAAGGAGAGGGTAAATGGGACAGGAGTTTGTGGAGAGGTAACCAGGAAGGGGGATATCATTTGAAATGTAAATGAATAAAATGATTAATAAAAAAGATTTTTAAAAAGTCAAATACAGCCCTTCAGCCCCTGCCTGGTCTTTGGGCTAGAGCAGACACAGAGTTGGCCTGCTCCTGTCCTGTGGAGAAACTGAATCCTGAGTCATCCAGGAGCCACTGCACTCAGAGCAGCTGGTAAGAACTCCATCTCACTCCCTAAGCCCCAGAAATACATCTGGGAGCCAGGGACATTCAGGGCACAGCAGCTACCCAAACCCCACCCCTCCAGAATTCCACTTCCCTTCGGCCCCTGCCTGGTCCTTTGGGCTGGAGCAGACACAGAGTTGGTCTGCTCCTGTCCTGGGGAGAAACGGAATCCTGAGTCATCGAGGAGCCACTACACTCAGAGCAGTTGAAACTGAATCCTGAGTCATCGGGGACCCACTGCACTCAGAGCAGCTGGAGCCACTGCACTCGGAGCAGCTGACACAGAGTTGGTCTGCTCCTGTCCTGTGGAGAAACTGAATCCTGAGTCATCTAGGAGCCACTGCACTCAGAGCAGCTGAAACTGAATCCTGAGTCATCGAGGACCCACTGCACTCAGAGCAGCCGAGGAGCCACTGCACTCGGAGCAGAAGGATTTCCAGATCCAAGAGGTGGCCTGAGTCCCAGGAGTTCTTCCACCCAGGAGATTAGGGTCATAAGACCACAGAGACCTCTGGACTCCGATGAGCTCTGCAATAAGCAAGATAACTGGAAATACAGACTCCAGTTTTAAACAGTGAGGGCAGGTACCACTAGAGTTAACCAGATGGCGAAAGGCAAGCGCAGGAACATAAACAACAGAAACCAAAGATTCTTGGCATCATCAGTACCCAGTTCTCCCAATATAGCAAGCCCTGAACACCCCATCACACCTGAAAAGCAGGATTCAGAATTAAAATCACTTCTCATGATGATGATAGAGGATTATAAGAAGGAATTAAGTAACTCCCTTAAAGAAATACAGGAGAGTACAAGTAAACAGATAGAAGCCCTTAAAGAGGAATCACAGAAATCCCTTAAAGAAATGCAAGAAAACACAAAGAAGGAATTAAACAAAAACATTCAGGATCTGAAACTGGAAATAGAAACAATAAAGAAATCTCAAAGGGAGACAACCATGGAGATAGAAAACCTAAGAAAGAGATCAGGAGTCATAGACGCAAACATCACCAACCGAATACAAGAGATAGAAGAGAGAATCTCAAGTGCAGAAGTTACCATGGAAAATATTGACACAGTTGTCAAAGAAAATGAAAAACACAAAAAACTCCTAACTCAAAACATCCAGGAAATCCAAGACACAATGAGAAGACCAAACCTAAGGATAATAGGTATAGATGAGAATGAAGATTCCCAACTTAAAGGGCCAGTAAATATCTTCAACAAAATTATTGAGGAAAACTTCCCTAACCTAAAGAACAAGATGCCCATAAACATACAAGAAGCCTACAGAACACCAAATAGACTAGACCAGAAAAGAAATACCTCCCGTCACATAATAATCAAAATATCAGATGCACAAAACAAAGAAAAAATACTAAAAGCAGTAAGGGAAAAAGGTCAAGTAACATATAAAGGCAGACCTATAAGAATTACACCAGACTTCTCACCAGAGACTATAAAAGCCAAAAGAGCCTGGACAGACATCATACAGACCCTAAGAGAACACAATTGCCAGCCCAGATTACTATACCCAGCAAAACTCTCAATCAATATAGATAGTGAAACCAAGATATTCCATGACAAAACCAAATTTACACAATATCTTCCCACAAACCCAGCACTTCAAAGGATAATTGATGGAAAACGCCAACACAAGGAGGGAAACTACAACCTAGAAAAAGCAAGGAAGTAATCTTCCAACAACCCCAAAAGAAGATAACTATACAAACATAACTTTACCTCTAATAACAAAAATAACAGGAAGCCACAATCATTTTTTTTAATATCTCTTAACATCAATGGTCTCAATTCCCCAATAAAAAGACGCAGACTAGCAGACTGGATACACAAACAAGACCCAGAATTTTGCTGCATACAAGAAACGCACCTCAGTGACAAAGACAGACACTACCTCTGAATAAAAGGGAAGAAAACAATTTTCCAAGCCAATGGTCCCAAGAAACAAGCTGGAGTAGCCATTCTAATATCAAATAAAATCGACTTCCATCCAAAATTAATCAAAAAAGATAAGGAAGGACACTTCATACTCATCAAAGGAAAAATCTACCAAGGTGAACTCTCAATTCTGAGCATCTATGCTCCAAATGCAAGGGCACCTACATACATAAAAGAAACTTTACTAAAGCTCAAAACACACATTACACCTCACACAATAATAGTGGGGGATTTCAACACCCCACTCTCAGCAATGGACAGATCATGGAAACAGAAACTAAATAGAGACACAATGAAATTAACAGAAGTTATGAGCCAAATGGATTTAACAGATATGTATAGAACATTTCATCCTAAAAAAAAAGAATATACCTTTTTCTCAGCACCTCATGGTACCTTCTCCAAAATAGACCATATAATTGGTCACAAAACAAGCCTCTACAGATACAAAAAGATTGAAATAATCCCATGCACCTTATCAGATCACCATGGAATAAGACTGGTCTTTAATAATGACAAAACCAATGGAAAACCCATGTGCACATGGAAACTGAACAACTCTCTACTCAATGATGACTTGCTCAAGGAAGAAATAAAGAAAGAAATTAAAGACTTTTTAGAATTCAATGAAAATGAGGACACATCATACCAAAACTTGTGGGACTCCATGAAGGCAGTGCTAAGAGGAAAGCTCATAGCTCTAAGTGCCTACAAAAAGAAACTGGAAAGAGCACACACTAACAAGTTGACTGCACAACTAAAAGCTCTAGAACAAAAAGAAGCAAATACACCCAGGAGGAGTAGAAGGCAGGAAATAATCAAACTCAGGGCTGAAATCAACCAAATAGAAACAGAAAGAACAATACAAAATATCAATTAAACCAGGAGTTGGTTCTTTGAGAAAATCAACAAGATAGATAAACCCTTAGCCAGATTAACCAGAGGGCACAGAGACAGTATCCAAATTAATAAAATCAGAACTGAAAAGGGAGACATAACAACAGAAATGGAAGAAAATAAAAAAAAATCATCAGATCCTACTACAAAGGCCTATACTCAACAAAACTGGAAAACCTGGATGAAATGTACAATTTCCTAGACAGATACCAGGTACCGAAGATAAACCAGGAGCAGACAAACCATCTAAATAGTCCCATAACCCCTCAGGAAATAGCAGCAGTCATCAAAAGTCTCCCCACTAAAAAAAGCTCAGGACCAGATGGTTTTAGTGCTGAATTCTATCAGACCTTCAAGGAAGACCTAATACCAATTCTCTTCAAACTATTCCACAAAATAGAGACAGAAGGAACACTACCCAATTCGTTCTAAGAAGCTACAATTACACTCATACCCAAACCCCACAAGGACCCGACAAAGAAAGAGAACTTCAGACCAATCTCCCTTATGAACATAGATGCAAAAATACTCAATAAAATTCTAGCAAACCGAATCCAAGACCACATCAAAACAATCATCCATCATGATCAAGTAGGTTTTATCCCAGGAATGCAGGGATGGTTCAATATTCGGAAATCCATCAATGTAATCCACTATATAAACAAACTTAAAGAAAAAAACCATATGATTATCTCACTAGATGCTGAGAAAGCATTTGACAAAATTCAACATCCCTTCATGATAAAAGTCTTGGAAAGATCAGGAA
>NW_021604564.1:8777267-8843510 GCF_004785775.1 Grammomys surdaster | reverse complement strand
CCAACAAATTGGGAAAAGATCTTTACCAATCCTTCATCTGATAGAGGGCTAATATCCAATATATACAAAGAACTCAAGAAATTAGACTCCAGACAACCAATTTACCCTATTAAAAAATGGGGTATAGAGCTTAACAAAGAATTTTCAACGGAAGAAACTCGAATGGCCAAGAAGCACCTAAAGAAATGTTCAGCATCCTTAGTCATCAGGGAAATGCAAATCAAAACAACCCTGAGATTCCATCTCACACCAGTCAGAATGGCTAAGATTAAAAACTCAGGTGATAGTAGATGCTGGCGAGGGTGTGGAGAAAGTGGAACACTCCCGCATTGTTGGTGGGACTGCAAGATGGTGCAACCACTTTGGAAATCAGTCTGGCGGTTCCTCAGAAAATTGGACATAGCATTACCCGAGGATCCAGCTATACCACTCCTAGGCATATACCCAGAAGATGCTCAAACATATAACAAGGACATATGCTCAACTATGTTCATAGCAGGTTTATTTATAATAGCCAGGAGCTGGAAAGAACCCAGATGTCCTTCAACTGAGGAATGGATTCAAAAAATGTGGTATATTTACACAATGGAGTATTACTCAGCTATTAAAACAATGAATTCGAGAGGTTCCTAGGTAAATGGATGGAACTAGAAATTATCATCCTGAGTGAGGTAAGCCAATCACAAAAGAACACACATGGTATTCACTCACTGATTATTGGATATTAGCCCAGAACCTTGAAATGCCCAAGATGCAACTCACAGGCCATATGAAGCCCATAAAGAAGGAAGACCAAGTGGGGGTGATTCGGTCCTTCTTAGAAGGAGCAACAAAATACTCAAGGGAGCAAATGTGGAGACAAAGTGAGGGACAAAAACTGAAGGAGGGGCCGTCTGAAGACCTTTCCACCTTAGTATCCATCCCATGTGCAGTCACCAAATGTAGATGCTGATGTGGAAGTCAGGAAGTGCATGCTGATAAGAACCTGATATGAATGTCTCCTCAGAGGTCTTCAAGAGTCTGACATATTCAGAGGCAGATGCTCACAACTAGCCATTGAACTGATCATGGGTTTCTCAATAGAGGAGTTAGAGTGAAGACTGAAGGAGCTGAAAGGATTTGCAGCACCATGAGGAGAACAATAATACCAACCAACCACAGCTCCCAGGGTCTAAACCACCAGCCTGGGAGCACTTGGGGGGGGATCCAGGGCTTCAGCTGAATATGTAAGAGTGGAGGGCCCTGCTGGGCATAGGTGGAAGAAGAGAACCTTGACCTCATGAAGGCTGGATGCCCCAGGGAGTAGGAATTTTGAGGGTGGGGAGGTGGGAGTGGGGGGGAGAAGATAGAGGTTACATCCACAAAGAAGAAGGAGGAGGGGTGAGGGGATTGGGGGTTCCGGGGTGGGTGGGGGATGGGGTAAGGGGACAACATAGGAAATGTAAATAAAACATCCAATAAGAAAAAAAGAAAAAAAAGTCAAATACATATTGAAAAAGAAATATTGTACCTGGTTATTAAAAAAGAGTTGCTTTGCTCATATTGTCTGTTCACAGCTATAAAACTCTAAGACAATTACTGTAAATAGTTTTAGTATGTTAGAGCTAAATTTTTTCTTTATATTTAGACAAAAAGGGAAGATATAGGTATAATATAGGAATCATAGGAAAAAAAATATTATTGCGTCTACTCTTAGAGATCTTTGTATACTGATACAAAATTACGGTTATGTTTTGATTATAACATACTACTTTAATGGCATTATACTAATATAATTGTTTAAAATCCAACTTGAAGTTCTTGTCCTTTGGGAAGCTACCATTACAAATTGTTTAAGACAATTAGGAAATGGTTAATAGTTAATCAAACCTGCTGCTTTGTTAGATAAGGTATAGTTAAGAACAGATGTTTTCTTAGGTAATCAGATAGTAAATAGTTATAGATAAACAACATTTGGCTATTCAAATATACTGAAATAGTTGCACAGCCTTTAAAAAATACCAGAGAGTGGTAGACTACGCCATTTAAAGAAATTTTTTTATTAGTTTATGACATTTTAAATATTGAGATATGTCAGATCGTGGCAGAATCTCCAACCCACTTCGCAGATGATGAAGAGCATTAAAGAACTTCCTTATGGAGTTTGATTCAAAAGTGGCAAACTGACATTGGGCAAGAAACTGGCCTTGCTTCTACTGTGGACTGTATGCTGGTCAAGCTATGGAAAAACAGGACACAAAGAAAGTTGACTGCTGAACTCTGCTAGGGCAAGGCAGATAAGTCCTTCATAATTCTTGCTTCACAGAAAAATCTGCCAGCTGTTCTGTGCCAGTAAACCAAAGAGATGGATGTTCCAATGTTGTAGCGGAATCTTGAAAAACTGTCCAGGTGGCCAGAAGTCTCTGTCATTTCCATAGTTTTAGAATGTTCTTGCTCTTCTTTTTCTGTTTATTCAGGTAATATTTATTATCTTTCTCACATCTTTGATGGGTTTGAGCACTAGACAGAGAGAGAGAGAGAGTCTAATGCTTAAGTGAAAGTTCTTTAGGATTTAAGAAAATGTTTGAAGGTCTTAAAAGATGTTTTCAGGTTGATAAATGCAAGTTATGATAGGAAGTGATTTAGGTATAGAACTTTGGACTCACCAAGATAGGATAAATAGTAGAGTACTTTCTCCAAAGTTGCCAAATATAAATTGACTGTAATTTGTAAATATAATTCTTATGAAATAGTGTATAGTTTATTGATGTTAAAGAAAATGTCTTTTATTTTAGACAAAAAGAATGAAACATTGCAGAATATTTGATCATATTATGAACCATGAGATTGTGACCTGGAAATAACAATTTCTTGTTGTTGTCTGGCTCAGCCCTAGAACATATCTTTAACCCAAGAGGTACATAGGTAAAAGGTGGACTGAGCATCCAACTGACAAGGAATCAAAATACAGAAATCCAGTAAAGCAGAAAGAAGGGACATTGAGTTGAAGGGTATTTAAGACAGCCTGCAGAAGGAGGAAGGGCTTTGTCCTTCTGGGACTTCAGTGGAGTAGGAGAATTCTCTGTCTGAGGCAGCAGGCTTTCACTACAATGTCTGGCTCCTGAGGCTTCATTTGATAAAATTGAATGTTTGGTATTTTGTTTTAAAAACAACACTTAACGTGAGAAAACATGCTCCAGAAATTTTCATGTCAATGATGCAGATCACTTAATAATCACAACTGATTCTCTAGCATTTGTTTCAGCAAAGCAAAGGTTAATTTAAATTCTGATGATCTGTTATTAATCACAATTATTTTTTAATTTCAAGGTTTAAAATCAAAATAACCATATATTTCTAATTCAAAATAGAGAAATGGTCCCAGTAATGTTTGCTAGACTTTCAATCTTCCCTTTTATGTTGAAACTTCAGAAGCCAGGTCTTTATTATCTTCACTGTAGTCAACATTGTCTTCTAATTTCTCAAAGAATAGCTCACTAAGTTCCAACCACTTAGCAGCTTTTACCCCTCAATTTCCCAAACATTTCCACAACCATCCTCTAAGCAGCATGTGTAGGTCTATTACAGCAAGAATCTATATTTCCGGTATGAATTTCCATCTTTCTTTTCTTTCTCTTGCTGGGATAAACACCATGGCCAAAAGCAACTTCATAGGAAGTGATTTATTTGGCTTACACATTCAGATCACAGTTGATAACCAAGGGAAAGGAACCTGGGGCAAAAACTGAAGCAGAGACCCAGAAGAATGCTATTACTAGCGTTGTTCTCTGTGGCTTAATCAGTTTGCTTTGTTATATAACCCAACAAACAGTGGTGGACCACCCACAGTGGTGAAGATCCTCCCACATCCATTATCAATTAAGAACATGCTCCTCAGACTTGCCTAAGGTCTATTTTACGGAGGCTTTCTCTTCTCAGAAAAATCTAGTTTGTGTCAGGTTGACAAAACAGCAACGGCAAGGGCAAAACTAAGCAATATAGTGTTCAATGATTAGATACTGAATGAATAAATGACTGGAATAACAACATTCTATATTTTCTTTACATACTTGCCTAAAGTAATGAAAATTACTTACCTATGGCCATTAACTACTAGAATAGATAGTTTGAGTACACAACAGTTAAAGAAAATCAGCAGCCTTAGAAAAATTATTTTACATTCCTGGAATATTTTCTCTTTACTAATGTAACAAGCATTGATGGATGATGATAAGTTGAACAACAAACTGAAATTAAAAGATACATAACGTGAAGTGGATCAAAGGTTCAACTGAATAAGTAAAAGATGTAAAATCTCAAGCTTAGCAGATCTACAAAATAAACCTGATCTATTGTTGTTAGTGTTGTTAGTATTTTCTTCATTTCTATTAGAATAAATATGATATGTTCATTAAATTTGTTAACATACTCTTTTACTGCATTCACAGGAGTATAGTACAAGACAAAAGAAGGGATAGCCTAGCTATTTTTTGAAGAACAAACTAGAATATTTTATTCAGTATTTTGCCGCATTTTCATAGAATACTGAGAACCCAGACTTTGTTGTCCAAAATGACATGATATGAATTCTGAAATTCAAGAAAGTATCTAACTTTCTACCCTATGGGACAGATCTAAAGATACACTGTAACCTACCATATCCATTCTGAATTTCCAATTATTAGCAAAAAGAAAGTAATTTAAAAAAAAAAAAACAGAAAGAAAGCCAAAAATTTTTGGTTCATGAGAAAACACAGAAATCTAAGAGTTTGCAGATAAGAGGAAACCATAGATATTATGAAAATGAACCAGGCCTAGAAGATAGCAAAAAGCAAAGAACTGAGCCTAAAACTTAAAGGCTTCACTGTGTGCATAGGTCAATATCTGCCTCCTTAGTTGAGAAATGGCTAAGAAACCTTTTGTTAGGGAGAATTCCCTGGAAGATAGACCTTACTAGAGCCACATTGTGTACAGTTAGTTTGTTGTGGCTGTGTTAAAAATATCTCTTCAAAAGCAACTTAAAAGTAGAAATTGTTTATTGTGGCTCACCAGCCTTGGTTGTGGGGACTCTTGGCTGCAAGACATGGCATCAAGGGCTGGCAGTAGATAATTACATTGAAATTACTGTCCAGGAGCAGAGACTGATGAATGTTGCTGCTAAGTTCATTTGTTACTTCCTTTTCATGAACTGCTGTACCCCAGGCTACTTTATAGTTATGCCTATGCATAAAGGCTATCTTTCCACCTCAGTCTAGAGGCTAACCTAATGTAGACAGCCCCCAACAAGTATGCTCACAGGGTAACCTAATATATACACTCCTTCATAGGCACGCTCACAGGCTTGTCTTTAGGGGAAACCAAGATCCTGTAAAGTTAACAATCATTAACTATGACACATAGGAAGATCCCATGCTCCCAAGACCAAAGTTATTTATATACACCATGCTCACCAGACAAGGTGTTGACATTTTCACAAACTTAATTTTTGACAACAGTTGACAATAGTCTATACACATTAGAGGGTACAGTATCTAAAAGAAAACTCAAGTATCAAAATCACACTAAAGTGTGATATCAAATACATTTAAAGAATGAGAGATATTTGAGAATGTTTCTCATTCATCAAATGTAGACACATGTGATTATTAATAAATATCAAGTGGAATTCCATTCCTATGTCAGTCAGGAACCATATAAAGCATGTGGTTCTCTCCACTTTGGGTGGATTTCATCCAACCAGTGCAAACCACAGCAGAACACAAAAATCTAACCTTAATCTTTCTCTGCCTAACCATCTTTGAAGTGAACACTGATCTCTGGCTGTGGTCTTACTGTGGAACTGAGGCTTTCAGATGGTTTGGATTCAATTTTCTGACTGAAGACTTAGAGGCATTCTCAATTATCATGTGAACCAGTTCATCAAAATAGCATCCCTCTTACTATTGATTCCTTTATATACACATGTGTGTATGTGTGTATGTCCCTGAGAGCACATGAGAATATGTAAGAACTGATACTGCAAAGATTGGAGTTATTACCTCCAGCATTTTGATATAATAAAGAATAACTGAATGAGAAAAAGGGTGGAAAATGAAGAGAGAGAAAGACAAGGAAGAGTGATACTGATGAGAAAGACAACATCAACAATGATGATGGTGCTGGTGTTGGAACAAACAAGGATAGGAGTTATGAGAGCTAAGGCAATGAGTGCAGCCATTAGTTGAAAATATCACACTGAATTGCTACTATGCCATCATCATGCCTCCCAGGACCAACCTGCTAGGAATAACATTTACAATGAGACACTAGACTCTATCCTTGAAGAAGACTTCTCTTTTCAGTCCACCATAATATGTATATTATATAAATCTTTGTATACAGTAATAGTCAAGCATCCTAGCAATCTATCATATTTGATCAAGATACACAGAAATCATGATTTACTATTGCTAGCTTGACTCATTGATTCATCTTGAGACAAGACAAGGTCAGTACTCAAAAAAAAAAAAAATGAATAAGCCTCCTGCCCTTAAGAGAGAATAGATTAACCTACAAATTCATCTTCACATTTGACCTCATGAATTTTGACACTGGGAATGCTGTATGAATAAGATGTATTTTTATATGAAAAATGTTTTTTTCAATGAATGCTGAGGGAAGATAACTTTAAGTATGAGAATGTGATAGGTATTTCACAGCTACTGAGTGTCTCATAGAAGAACAATCAAGTCCATCTAATAGCCCATTACTCTTAATAGCATTTATTTCCACTGTTTTTCCACATAAATTCCTGGCTCTGGCCAACTGCTTTCCTGTTTTCCATTTACCTGTCCTTCATGTTATCTCCATCTTATTCATATGATATGCTTAGTCATGAATCAGATTGAGTGAGAGGTGAGAAAACAGCAGTCTCCTTCAAATCTTCCAATACGATGGCAGAGCAAAAACAACCAGACAGACAACAGCAATAGACTTCATTAACCCTGACAGCCATTGTCAAGAAATTCTTATCATCTTATTTATTTTTCCATTTCCTCATATTTTTACGCATTTCAAACACACAATGAGATGTAAGAAAATAAGTTGTTATGTTGTCTTGTATTGTCATAACAAATCACTATAGACTTGGTGAATTAAACAACGAATACTTGTTTATTTAGTATTTTCAAATTTAAGAGGATAGGACGTTTATGACAATGATTCCGGCTAATGTGGAATCTTATTGAAATTTATTTTTCTGGTATTCTTTTGATAATTCCTAGCTAGGTCCTCATAGGGCAAAGAGAAATGATCATGTGTTATCATTCCCTGTTCTAGCATGGGGTTCTTTAACAAAAGACTTCTTCTAAATACAATTTCCTCCCCAAAGCACCTCCTCCAATAATCATCTTCTTAGATGTCATGGGTTTAATATATTAATGTTAAAAATATGTTGTATTTTGTAGCTTGTACCTATAGTTACAGGGCACATGTATCTCCTAAATTTAGAATAGAGTATTCCTACAATTATATTTGATAGTTCTAACATAAAGTATTTATATAGCATTTTTGTTTTCACTGAATTTTGGATAAGTTCCTGATTTTGTAGTCTAAGATTAGAAGATATTTTACTATCTCACCAGTTTTGTTCTGTATTGTTTTGGTTTTAGTTTCTTTATTCCCCTTATTGATAATGTTCTTTGCTCTTAACTTTTTTAACTGTACACTCCAATAGTCTGTTTCCCTTTCTGCTTTGTACCTGTGGTTACCTCTGCCTGAAATGCCTTGATCCCTCTGTACTAAAAGATCCACTTGCTCATCCTTTAAAACCCAGGGTGATTTTTTTGTCTTATTTTTTATTGGATATTTTTTTATTTACATTTGAAATGTTATTCTCTTTCCTGCCCCCCTAAACTCCCTAACCCATCCCCTCTCCCACTGCTTCTATGAAGGTTTTTCCCAACCACTCATCCAGGCACTCTCACCTCCCCACCCTTGAATTCCCCTACACTGGGGCAGAGAGCCTTCCCAGGACCAAGGGCCTCTCTTCCCATTGATGCCCAACAAAGCAATCCTCTGCTACATATGGAGCTGGAGCCATGGGTCCCTCCATGTGTACTCCTTGGTTGGTGGTTTAGTCCCTGGGAGCTTTCTGGGGTCTGTCTGGTTGATATTGTTCTTCCTACGGGATTGTAAACCCCTTCAGCTCCTTCAGTCCTTTCTCTAACTCCTACATTGGGGACCACATGCTGGCAAGGCCTTTTAGGGGACAGCTATATCAGGCTCCTGTCAGCATGTACTTAGTGTCTGCATTTGGTGACTGTATATGGGATGAGTCCCCAGGTGGAGCAGTATCTGGATGGCCTTTCTTTTAGTCTCTGCTCCACACTCTGTCTCCATATTTGCTCCTGTGAATATTTTGTTCCCACTTCTAAGAAGGAACAAAGCACCCACACTGTGGTCTTCCTTTTTCTGGAGCTTCTTGTGGTCTGAGAGTTGTATCTTGGGTATTCCGAGCTTTTGGGCTAATACCCACTTATCAGTGAGTGCATATGATATGTGTTCTTTTGTGATTGGGTTACCTCACTCAGGATGATATTTTCTAATTCCATCCATTTGCTTAAGAATTTCATAAATTCATAGTTTTTAATAGCTGAGTAGTACTTTATTGTGTAAATGTACCACATTTTCTGTATCCATTCCTCTGTTGAAGGATATCTAGGTTCTTTCCAGCTTCTGGCTATTACAAATAAGGCTGCTATGAACATAGTGGAATATGTGTCCTTGTTATATGTTGAAGAATCTTTTGGATATATTCCCAGGAGTGGTATAGCTAGGTACTCAGGTAATACTATGTCCAATTTTCTAAGTAACCGCCAGACTGTTTTCCAGAGTAGTTTTACCAGGTTGCAATCTCATCAACAGTGGAGTGTTCCTCTTTCTCTATATCCTCGCCAGCATCTGCTATGACCTGAATTTTTACTCTTAGCCATTCTGGCCATTCTGACTGGTATGAGGTGGAAACTCAGGGTTGTTTTGATTTACATTTCCCTGATGACTAAGGATACTGAACATTTCTTTAGGTTATTCTAGGCCATTTAATATTCCTCAGTTGAAAATTCTTTGTTTAGCTCTGTTTGCTATTTTTAATAGGGTTATTTGATTCTCTGGATATATATACATCAACAAGCTGAACTTGGATTGTCTCTCCATCAACATATATATAGATATACATATACACATACACATACATATACACATACACATATACATATATATCAACAAGCTGGACTCCAGAGAAAGTGGGGAAGGGCGTCAAACACATGGGAACAGGGGAAATTTTCCTGAACAGAGCACCAATGGCTTAGGTTCTAAGATCAAGAATCGACAAATAGGACCTCAAAAAATTGCAAAGCGTCTGAAAGGCAAAGGATACTGTCAACAGGTCAAATGGCAACCAACAGATTGGGAAAAGATCTTTAAAACCCAGTTTTAATGATAACATCCTGACTTCTTTCCACCTAGTAAAGTTCATGATTTCTCATCTAATTCTATGCCACACTGCTAAATCTTCATATGCAACCCTCTACCTCAGTGTGGTGATGCAGTGTTATGAACATATCTCTTATATTCTAAGCAACTGGAATTTTTGTGGGACCTCATAGCCAAATTAATAATACACCCTGAGATCATTTAAGATTTCTGAATGCTATGCTACTATATTCAAATTATTTGTTTAATGTGTTTTTATTTAGGAGAATGATGTAGGAAATAAACTTAATTACCTTGAATTGTCTTTCAATCAACATTTAAAACTTAAGGCAATATCTAGTCATAATATTAAATTCTCTATTTTTCCATGCCCATGACCTAGTACAATGAAAGTGCATAATTTGCTGAAATCAGTTAATACTGAAGTTAAAAGAAATTTCCTAAAATATACCATAAAAATTAAAAGCAATCATTTACATATCTTGGTTAATAAATAATAATGCTTGTCGTGTGGGCCAATTGTGTCAGTTTAAAGTGAATGTCATACTCGCTTGTAAAATTCTGTGAAGGATTTCTGTAAAGTACTCCATTCCTTTTTCCTGTGATGCTTTCTTTCTTGTTCAATAAATACAGAGCAAACCTTTGTTAGAGAGTGACACTCACAGTCAGCAGACACAGAAGCACCAACCACATACCACTTTCAGAAAGACAAAACAGACAGACACAAGGATACTCAACCACACAGACAGAAGCACACAGACACAGACACAAATGCAGATGCAGACGAAGACGCAGATACAAGGTCTAACAGATTCACAAGATAGCCTTCAGGCAGGCAATAATTTAGACTCATACAACAGATGGACTGAGGACAAAGACACAGAAAGCATGAAGTAGAGAATTTTAATTTGGATTCTCTGCTAGTTAAAGGACTTTTAGGGAGAAGTACTTTCATAACATTCCTTGGATTAAATCACTAATGAGTACTACCTGCACATTAGAGTTTTGTTCTAATTTGTGTATGTACTTAACTTGCCTGACATATTTTAATTATTCCCTTGAGTGCAGAGGTAATTTCTAACTCTTTTAATCTGGTTAATTTATTTATACATGTACCAAATACACAGACTTAGTATATGAAAAATGAATGGTCAAATAAAATGACCATTAAAAATGAATGATCATTAATTTAAACTGCACTAAGAAACAAGAGGCCAGTTGCCTGCCAGTACTCACTGGTCTTTGGATTTCTTGTGTCACACAACCTGTACTTTCCTAGTTGCTAGAATTTACCTGTGACTCTACTGAGTCACCCACGCAAACTTGCTACTGAGTTACATGTTTTCTTACTGCCTGTTATAAAAGAACTTGGGGTTCTCTTCTACATAAGCACCGAAAACACTGTATCCCTAACTTGTCTGTGCATAAAACTGAAAAGATACTGTGAAGGTTTGAATGAAAATGACTGCCATAGACTCCTAGGGACTGGCATTATAGAGGTGTGACCTTGTTGGAGTAGGTATGG
Source organism: Grammomys surdaster (assembly GCF_004785775.1). Taxonomy (NCBI): domain Eukaryota; kingdom Metazoa; phylum Chordata; class Mammalia; order Rodentia; family Muridae; genus Grammomys; species Grammomys surdaster. The sequence goes on along the minus strand of NW_021604564.1, from coordinate 8,832,535 downwards.
CCTGTTGAAGGAAACATGTCATTGGTCAATTGGGTTATGGAATTTTAGAAGCTCAAGTTAGGCCCACGAGCTATCTGGTTTTTTTTTTTTTTTTGGTTTTTTTTTTTTTGGTTTTGGTTTTGGTTTTTCGAGACAGGGTTTCTCTATGTAGCCCTGGCTGTCCTGCAACTCCCTCTGTAGAACAGGCTGGCCTGGAACTCAGAAATCCGTCTGCCTCTGCCTCCCAAGTTCTGGGTTAAAGGTGTGCGCCACCACTGCCCGGCAACCTACGAGCTATCTTTCCTGCTGCCTATAGATCCAGATGTAGACCTCTCAGCTACCTCTCAAGCACCACATCTGCCTGCATGCTACAGTGCTTTTTGCCATATTGATAATGAACTAAACCTCCAAGCTGTAAGCCAGCTCCAATTAAATATTTTTATTTATAAGATTTTCTGTAGTTTTGTTGTTTCTTCACATCAGTAAAAACCTGACTAAGGCAGATGGTTACTAAAAGTACTAATTCCGGAGACTAACCACAGACCTGTTGACTATTAAAGTTCAGGAAACAAGTTCTGTGTTATTCAGGTTTATATGTAGTCCCTAGATGATCCTGAAGATCAGTGAGAATAACACAAGTGAGCCAGAGAGATGGCTTTAAAAAGTCACTGTTGTCCTTCCAGAGAACTCACAGGACAGCTTTCAACCTTCTGTAAATTCCTTTTCCAGGAAGTCCGACATCTCTGGCTATCATGGGCACAACATATACATGATCCACAAACATAAATGCAGGCAAAACACACATACACACACACATGTAAACACACACATCAAACATACACCAAACAAATGTGTACACACATACACACACACACACATGTAAACACACACATCAAACATACACCAAACAAATGTGTACACACATACACACATGCACACACACACACACATACACTTACACACATACCAAACAAATGTGCAAACACACACTTTCACACACACCAAACAAATGTGTAAACACATTCACACCAAACAAATGTGTAAAGGAGGGCTACCCTCCCTGTCAAGTGTCAGCTGTGTGCTTCAGTGCTGTTCCTCTTTGGTACTTATTAAGAAGCATTTAAGCATTAAGCTGCATCACACTTAAAAAGGTGGATTCACTTGGATATCTTGCTGCAGCAGGCTACTCATCATTTGGCAAGCCGAAATCCCTTCAATGGACAGACACCACTCTGCACTGCTGTTCCCTGGCAGACATTCTGGTGGACGAGTCATCCTGTTAAATCTAATACGATACTCTTCCTGATCTGTTTCACAGGTACTGCTGAAGTTTCTACTGTTAAATTACAGAACAGCTCTGGGTATTGGCAGCCTACAAACTGACTCTGATGAAGTGTGACAAACCTGTGCTCTGTAGGTCTATCCTTAATTAAACTAAACACTGAGTGTGTATGGATTTTCTGTAGTAAACACAGATTGGGTGTCACAGAAGGTTAAAAATGAGAATGAAGACTAACTGCATCTCATAGAGCCTGGCAAAGAGAAAGCTCTCAATAAATAATGCCAATAGGTGACATTTCTGTGTTAGATTGGCTAAATTTATTTTTTTATTTTATTTCAACCAAAGGAGATTTATATTACAAAAGTTTTAAAATCTGAAAATATTATCATTATATAAATGTTAAGCTACTTAAATTTTCTTTGAATATTTGGAATGTCAACTGTTTATACAGAACATCAAAACTCAAATTCTTAATTTGAAGTCTTAAAACTCTGGGACCGTAGAATAATTTCGTGATAATTTAATTCAGGAGTAGTTTTTGCACATTCAATATTATTGTTTAAAAGACAGATGTATATCAAAACATCTCAAGGTTTAATAACTTCAAGATACTATTTATTACTATTTGTTATAAATATTAGTTGACTGGTGATTTGATTTCAGTTAAGTTCAAGAATTTAGACTGAGATTCCACATATATTTGTTGAAGCAGAATGTTGCTGGGAGTGCTTTAGGTGTTCTCCCACTTTCTTGCCTGAGATGGCTTATCACACCCAGTAGGGGGCTATCTCAAATGATAGTAGTAAGGCTCAAAAAAGACATGTTGGGTATAACTTGTCCTGATCCATGTTTGAAGTAATGCAATGCCATTCTCCCATAGCAAAACAAATCTAGTCCTATCTTAGTGTAACAAATACACTTGCTGTCTTGTTGACAGCATGTATTGAACACTCATAGTGCAAAGGACAAACTGGGACTGCTATTGGGACTATCAGTGCAACAACCTGCCACATCAGTCATTGTGGAAAATAAACTACTTCATAGGTTTTCCTGGACTATTGGTATGTGTTTCTCTCTCTCTCTCTCTCTCTCTCTCTCTCTCTCTTTCTCTCTCTCTCTGTCTGTGTGTGTGTGTGTGTGTGTTTTGAGGAGCCTTGGCTATCCTATACCCAGGCTGGCTTCAAACTCACAGAGATCTGCCTGCCTTTGCCTCTGGAGTACTTGGACTAAAGGTGTACACAACCACTTTTCAGCCTTCTGGACTCCTATAGACCATAATATTAGATTTTAAATTAAGGTCAAGTATCATGTCCTATCACACTTATTACATCCAAATGGTTACAAAAAATCTATAAACACATTCAATTGTTATTTTTAAAGTATTGATAGTATAACATTTATATAGTTACTAAAATTACATTTGAAGGTCACACATTAGTTAGTACATATACATTATTTGTGAAAAATGAATACACATACATATCGAGTATGAGGGTACCCTCTTTAATCTCAGCATGTAAGAAGTAGAGTCAGAAGAATCAGGACACTTAGAACATTCATTTTAATCATGAAAAGAAACAATTCCATTTGAATTATTTAGCTCCTGACACAGATATGGCTTTGGAAAAAGGAACATGTATTATTCTCTCACTAAGAACTGTATTATTTGTTTCAAAAGTGATTTAAATAAGGTCTCTATAATCATGGAATGTGAATATAATTTTTAATTATTCTATAAGTCCAGAAAAATATAAAACAGGAGAGATCTTGAAATTGTAAGAAAAGATCAGGATTTCAATGAGGGAAACAAAAAATAGCCTTTTTCAATGCTAAAATTTATTCCTTCTAAGAAATATTTACCTATACAATGAATGACATATTAAAATATTTAGTGAATGTATACATTATAATGATGGCAGAAGCATTGTAGTCAGAGAAGGAAATCTAAACCCCATGTCTATTTTAGAAAAGAAAGAAAATGTTGTAGTGCCTCCAGCATTCAGAAGAGTAGAATTACTATCTTCTCCAGGCTGAACTCACTAGGGAATGGTATTACCCTAGAGGTGTGATTGCGTCTGGCTGTCTTCAGTGGAGCATCCACTGGGTCCATGGTGTCTGCTCAGAAATCTCTACCCTGGTATCTCCGTCCACTCATTCCAGAGCCCAGTGAGTAATACCAATTTGGAAACCAGGGAGAAAGCACATTGACCTCTGAACCAATTTTCTATGTGTTTCAGACTGTGTTCAACGTTTCTTTAAGTTTTAGATTTACATTGGGTGTGTATGTTCCTGTACTGTAAGCCTATGCTGGCAATAAAAGTTAATTAACTACATTTAGACTTTTTATATTTAAGATATGGACAAGTCCTGAATTGAAGATGTGTGAGGTTGAATATGATCAAAACATATTCATTCATTTCAAAATGTATGAAACATTCAAAGAATGAATAACGTTTTTAAAAGATATCGTGTTAAGCTGAAGGGCCCAAGTGAGAACACATCATTCACCTTGGGAGGGAGAAGAAAGCAGTCACAGGAGGGGGGAGGGGAGATGTGGGAGGGGACAGGGAGCAGAAGAGGGGAACATGATCAGGTATGCCAGCAGAAAGAATGGAAACAGTCAACTTCAGGAGGTAGGAGGTTGGGTAACCCTCTAGGATGTACCAGAGACCTCAGAGATCAGGGACTCTCAGGACTCAAAGGGAGGAACATTAGATGAAATGTCCAACAGTGTGGAGAGAAAACTTGTAGACCCCCACCTCTAGTAGAAAGACAGGGCATCAAGTGGAGGGATGGAGTTACCATCCCACAGTCAAAAATTCTGACCCAGAGTTGGTCCTGTCTAAAAGAACTGCAAAGACAAAAATAGAGAAGAGCTTGATGAAAAAGAGGTCCAGTAACTAGCCCAAATTGGCATCCATCTCAAGTAGAGGATCCAAGGCCTGACACTATTACTGATACTCTGGTGTGCTCAAAAAGGGACCTATCATGATCGCCTTCCAAAAGACCCAACAAGTAGCTGAGTTAGATGAAGATATTTATACCAAATCAATGGACAGAAGCTGATGACACTTGTCATTGTGTTAGGGATAAGCTGGAAGAAGCTGAGGAGGAGGGCAATCCAATAGGAAGACCAGCAGTCTCAACTAACCTGGACCCCTGAGATCTCTCAGATACTGACCAACCAACCAGGCAGCATATGTAAGCTGATATAAGGCCTTCAACACATACAGAGCAAAGGAGTGCAGGTTCTGGACTCAGTCAGAAAAGATGTACATAACACTCAAGAGACTTGAGGCCCCAGGGAGTGCGGAGGTCTGGTTGGGTAGGGGTGGGGAGTGGGGACATCCTCTCGGAGAAAGGGGAGGAGGTCTGGAATATAGAACAGTTAGAGGGTGGACTGGGAGAGGGATAAAGTCCGGACTGTAAAACAAAAGATTAAAGAATAGAATAAATAAATAAATAAATAAATAAATAATTTTTATGTTTTTCTTTTCTTTATTAAACTATCCTTTAACCTTTTTTTTTTTTTACAGTCCAGTCCTTATCCTCCTCTCAGCCTGCCCTCTGATAGTTCCTCATCTCATTCCTCCTCAGTGTCTCCAAGAGGGTGTCTACTTTTCTACCCCACCAACCTTCCCCACTCCCTTGGACCTCAAGTCTCTCTAGGGTTAGGTGCATTTTCCTCGGTGAGGCCAGACCTGGCAGTTCTCTGCTGTCTGTGTTGGGGGTCTCAGACCAACCAGCGTATGCTGCCTGGTTGGTGGCTCAGTATCTGAAAGATCTTTGGGGTCCAGGTTAGTAGAGACTGGGGTCTTCCTATGGTATCACCCTCCTCTTCATCGTCCACCTTTCCCCTAATTCAACCTGATGCTTCCCCAGCTTCTGTCCATTGATTGGGTGTAAGTATCTGCATCTGACTCTTTAAGCTGCTTGTTGGGCCTTTTGGAGGGCAGTAATGCTAGGCTCCTGTCTGTAAGCACACCATAGCATCAGTAACAGTCTGGGAGACGCCCCTTGAGCTGGGACCCAATTTGGGCCTGTCACCGAACCTCCTATCCCTTAGTCTCTTCTCCACTTTTGTCCTTGCAGTTCTTTAAGACAGGAATAATTCTAGGTCAGAGTTTTTGACTGTGAGATGGCAACCCCATCCCTCCACTTGATACCCTGTCTTTCTATTAAAGATAGACTGTACAAGTTCCCTTTCCCTACTGTTGACATTTTATCTAAGGTCCTTCTATTTGAGTCCTGAGAGTCTCTTACGACCCAGGTCTCTGGTACACCCTAGAGAGTCCCCCTACCTCCTACCTCCCCACATTGCCTGTTTCCAGTCTTTCTGCTGGCCCTTGGGGCTTCACTCCTGTTCCTCCCTCAATACTTGATCAAGTTCCCGTTTCCCCCACTTTTGTCTCCCACCTGTGTCCCTCCCTCACTCTGCCTCCCATGGTTGATTTCTTCTCCCTTCTAAGTGGTATTGAGACATCCTCACTTGGGTCCTTCAGCTTGTTAAACTTCCTGAGTTCTGTGGATTTTATCCTGAGTATTTTGTACTTCTTTGGCAAATATCCATTTATTAGTGAATACATACCTTGCATATCCTTTTAGGTCTGAGTTACCTCACTCAGGATGATATTTTCTTGTTCCATCCATTTGCCTGCAAAACTCATGATGTCCTTGTTCTCAATAGCTGTGTAGAATTCCATTGTGTAAATGAACCATATTTTCTGTATCCATTCTTAGGTTCAGGGACATCTGGGTTGTTTCTAGCTTCTGGCTATCACAAATAAGGCTGCTATGAACATAGTGGAACACATGCCCCTGTGGCATGGTGGAGCATCATTTGGCTAAGTGTTCAAGAGTGATGTAGCTGAGTCATCAAGTAGATTTATTTTCATTTTTTTCTGAGGAACCTCCAGATTTATTTTCAGAGTGGTTGTACCAGTTTGCAATCCCACCAGCAATCGAGGCCTGTTCCACTTTCCCCATTCTCTTTACTTTAGCCATTCTGACTGGTATAAGGTGGAATCTTGGGGTTGTTTTGATTTGCATTTCCCTGATGACTAAGGACTTTGAATATCTCCTTAGGTGTGTTTCGGCCTTTCGAGACTCCTCTGCTGTGAATTCTCTGTTTAATTTTATACCCCATATTTTTTGATTGGGTTGTTTGGGGTTTTGGAGGTTGGCTTCTTGAGTTCTTTATATATTTTGATTATTATCCACCTATAGGATGTGAGATTGGTGAAGAAATTTTCCCAATCTATGGATTGCCAATTTGTCCTATTGACTATGTCCTTTGCCTTACAGAATTTTTTCAGTTTCATGGGATCCATTAATCAATTTTTGATCTTAGCTCCTGAGCCATTGGAGCTCTACGTAGGAAATTTCTCCCAATGCCAATGAGTTTGAGGCCCTTTGCCACTTTCTTTTTATAAGATTTAGTGTGTCTGATTTTATGTTGAGGTCCTTCCTTACTTTACTTAGACTTGAGTACTGTGCAATGTGACAAATATGGATCTATTTTAATTTTTCTACATACGTACTGGCATTTAGACCAGCAATATGTATTCATGATTATACTTGCCTGTATAGGCCGGAAGAGGGTATCAGGTTCCCAAGAACTGTTGATGGAGGTAGTTGTGAGCTTCTGGACATAGTTTCTGGAAATTCGCCAAAAGCATTAAGCACTCTGAACCCCTGAGCTTTGTCTCGTGCCTCTTGATTTTTAATTTTGTACAGAATATTTTCAGTTTCCACATGATTTAGTGTTGGAGAGTCATTCCTTAGAAATTTTTAAGTATCCTCAATTTAGGTTGTGCTTAACTATATCCAAGTTAAGCAATAAAAGACAAATCACCTGCATTATGGTTGCTTTCATAAGATAGCCCCATGTCAGTTAGACATTATCAATACGTATTCAAAGTACAATATTATAGTTAAAATACTATGATGGCATTCCTTGTTAAATTAAACCAGTGAAACAAAATAAAAATACCAGATATTCTGTTTTGAGTGGATGAATTGGGTCTTCAAATATTCTCAGTGTAAATTGTTTCATTTTTCCTTAGCAACCCTACATTTTGATAGAATCTTATCTCCTCCTTGGAAGCAATATTTAGTCACACAGGATACATCTGGCATCTACTGCCTTTCCCCTCCATAGTAGTGACAGTATTAATAATATAGGAAACTGGACTGGTTGTTTTGTTGTTTTTGTTCTTTTTTTCTTTTTGTATTTTGACAACAAGACACTAGCTTATATCATTTTGGAAGACAAAACCGAATTTCAACAGAGAAAATTCTTCCATCAGATTGGCCTTTAGGCAAGTCTAGGAAGTTTTGGGTTTGTTTTTGTTTTTATTGTTTTGGTTTTTTATGATTATTGTGGGAAGGCCCAGTCTTATATGGGTGATGCCATCCCTGGGCCCATGGTCCCCAGCTGTCCAAGAAAGTAAATTGAGTAAACACTGGAAACAAGCCAGTAAGCAGCTGCTCTCAGTGTTCTCTGCTTCAGTTCCTACCTCTATGTCATTGAATTGGGTTCCTGAAGTGACTTCCTTCATGATGGACTGTAACATGAAAGTGGAAGTACAATAAACTCTTCCTTCCCCAAGTCACTTTTGGACAATTCTTTATCACTTCGATAGAAAGGAGACTAAGGAAAAAATTCTATATTACTCTGTGAAATTACCATATGTCATTAATTATTCTGCAGATCTGAATATTTGAAAGACCATTGAGACGATATAAAAAAATGTATATTATGTATCCAGTCTCCTTCTGGGAAATGCAGAGCTTCTGGTAAATCTTTTCTACATTGAAATCTGTGAAATATTTATATGGAGTTGCACTGAAGTGGAAACAAATCTTAGCATGGCAGTTTCCCAATCAGATTCACTTTCTGATGACTATAGTAACTCTAACGTACTGTTACTTTCCATGGCACACCTAAGTTTGTATTCATCCCAAAGACTAAGTAAATAAAACATCTGTGACATTATTCACCATTTTGTGTCTTTAACTTTTTAAATAAATCATCATGACATTATTTTCTGATAGGGAACAAGACTCTATATAAAAATTATTTCAAACAAACTAACCCACTCTTAAAACAGATTACAAGAACAAAAGTGGAATCCTCTAGATCCTATGAAAGTATCAGTCAGACTTTTCCACTTTGACTTATTCTCTTGGAAGGTATTAAGGAGAAATGTTTAGGTATTCAGTGAAACAAACTCCATTATCATTTAACCAGTCTGCAGGGCAACCACAGAGAAATTCTATATGTGATGATTTATTGATTTCATTATTTGACATAAATTTAGCTTCTTTCTTAATGGGTTCATGTTTCCTTGGAACTAAGTAATTTGTATTTAAAACTTCATTCAAGTATGGAAATTAGAATAACTTTTAACAACTTTACAGCATGCTAATCAAGTCAGGCTTTTCATAATTTCCAATGTATCTTCCAACTCAGATAAATTCCCTCTTTCTTTGAGATGATATTTGACCATGCAACCTAGTTCTAGTACCCAATGGTATCTTAATTGATTTTGCAATTTCCAATTCTGATTATTGAGATTCATATTCATCTTCCTTCCAGAGTAATCCAGTGTTTCCCATGGTAGTAACATATTGAAGTTGGCAGAGGTAGCACCAGCCTGGATCAGTAAATACTTTTGTAATGCTCTCCAGTCTGTAACCTCTAGCCTACTGATGTTGGAGTTGTGCCATTATCAGCTTAGAGATAGATATTTGGCATATATATTTGTAATTGCAATTCTTTCCATGTATTAACTAACATGAGGAATAGAAGTTTCATCTTTACAGTGTGTTGTGATTTTAAGAAACACTGTGATCAATTAACCAGCAAACAATCTCAGAGCATTAGATTATCAGTAATTATTATCTTTATCTCATGATAAACATCACATTGTCTCTTATCAATGAGCTAAGTTCAACTGAATTTTTTTCAAACAGTATCTAATGCTAAGTATTCATACATATTACCACAAAAAATCTCAACAACAACAACAACAGAAAAAAAAACAGGTAAAAACAACAATAATAATTATTCAAACAGTTTTTAAAGCATTCACTGCCTCTCGTTTTTCTTGGTCATTTCTGGAAACATATAAAAGAGAATGTCACAGATGAAAAATAATACTGTAAAATTTCACAAACTAAATATCTGCATGTCATAATACTACATAAACCCTCTATTTTAACTGAAAGCATTCTATATATTTAAGATAGTTCAGGTATTTGAATGAACACAATTCTTTAAGGCATTCCACACGTTCTTATGCCTACAAATTAAGTCTGCAAAAAGCTTACAGTGGAGATAATGGAATGAATAAACAGTAGAAAATTAAGATAACCTTTCTCCTTTTTAAAAGTAAATAATTACTATAAGAAAGAAATATTTATATCAAAGAAAAAACTGTGTCAAATGGTAGAATTAGGGATGAGAGTGTGGATACACAATGATCTAGTATTCTTTCCGTCTAAATCTGATACCAGTTCTTGAATTCAATCCCTATTCTGATCAAAGCTCCTAACTTGCCCAGAAGAGATTTGGTAATTATCTAAGTTCACTGGGTATTGAAAATTGGCAGACTGTGTAAGCTCAGTTTTTGCATAGGATTCTTGGCTCTTGCAGACCCACTAATGTAGCTGTAGCATGATTACAGGAAAAATTGAGATTTCGTGCTCTGCACTGGGAATTCAGTGTTGTGAGCTAGCCAGTTTCATCCTTGTAGTTGTTAAAAATAGCCAACAAACCTCATTGTTCTATAATTTCATATTTCTTTCTTATTGTTCCAAAATAGATTCAAGTCAGTTTTATAGAATCTTGCTTTTGAAAAGCACTTTATTCCAGGAAAGCATGGTTGTTAATTAAATTAAAAATTCCTTCATTGTAAGTCATGACCTGACAAAAATTGTTTTCCTCAGGTCTAGCAGAATTTTGTTGAGCATCAGACTCAATAACTGTTCCCTGCCTGTGATATGCTTATCAGTGATCTTGATTATAAATAATAAAGAATGTATCTGATAAATAAAACTTGCACATTAAAGATGATGAGATAGTGAAGATATCACCCAAAAGTACAGATAGAGATAGGATTGGCAAATGTGAAAAGACACAACTTTAGACAATCAAGATCAAGATCAAGACTGACTAATTACTTGGAACACTGCTTAATTCTGGTTTCCTTGTTATTGTTCATTTTCTAAGTTCATGAACTATTCCACCTCTAGACAGATGATTGCCCTTGTATGATTTCATTCTGCTTATCAGAGTAGTAGCCACTTGAACTACATCAAACTATTAGCTTCTTTCCCATAGATATGTGTATATATAGAACTATCTTGTTTTAAAAAACAAAAACTTCAGTTCTTCAGTTTTATCAATGAAGACTGAGGAACAAGAAACTGGCATGAAAATCTGCTAGCTTAGAGAGGCAGAGAAAGTACCCAGATGACCTTCCTACTCCACGTGTGTCCAAGGAGAAAGTTGTTTTTTCTTCTCCACACTGTCCTAAATACCCTTCAACTCAAAGACCCTCCCTTCTGTTTACTTATGTTCACTCCCAGTCAGCTGGTTTCTTGCTCTGCCTCTTGACCTAGGGTTGACTTTATTTAGCTCTTAGATTAGAGGACTGTGTTAAGGCCGGGCCACAGTGTAACTACTTGTTTATGCTAAATGTAAAGCTCTTGGGTTAAAAGTATGGGCCAGGACTGAGTCATGCTGCAACAAGATTTTTCAAGTTTAAAATATTGGGGTTCACAAAGAGATCAAATATCCTACAAAATAACTATTGACCAGACATTTTCACTGGAAGGAATACGGTAGTCATAAAGTTTAATAATAATCATAGAGTTACTGTGTTCTGCTCTGTTCAGGAATACATGCCTCTCTGGGCATGCACATCTTTTATCTATGGATCACTTAAAGTGCTATAGCCTCAAAAGTCCAACTTCAGTACTGGATGCAAAAAGTCTCATGTACACCTCATTACTCAACAAAATCAGTTTTCCTGAAAACCCCTTTAGTTGAAACAGCACTCAGTGTGCCAATATTTCAGTAGGGTTTTCTAAGAACTAGGAGAGGATGAAGGGTGATTGTCTAAAAACAAACATGAGCCCTCTCTCTAGACAAATAACAGAAAAAAATCATTAAAATACCACTCATAGCTTTGACAATGTGATGTGCTAGGATTATAAATGACTTTCCTCTGAAATTCTGTGGAGTTTTGCACATTTTCCTGAGTTTTTCCACATCCTGCTAATGATGCTGGTCAGGAACTCAGAAAAAGTCAGGGTTTTTTGCTTATTTGTGTGTTTGTTTGTTTGTTTTACATTAAGTGAAATGATATTTGAGACCTAAAGGTCACGATTGGATATATGAAACAGTGCGGGAATATTCCCATGTGCCTATCATCTATTTTTTCCAACTAGTAAATGTTTCTAAACTCAAAGATTAAAGTGTTGGCATTGAGCTGACTTGTGGAAGCAAGGGACGCTAGCTGAGGAGCTATTGTCAACCGGTTGTTCCTGGGAGAGGGAGTGCATGCTTTCCTCTGTGGTGTGATATCTGACATATTGAGTACTCTACAAGACAGGAGTCAGGCCCAGGAGTAGTCAGTCAGTACAAACCAGGATGGATGGAGAGAGAGAGAGAGATCATGAGATGAGATACTGAGATAAATATGGTAGTGTAGCAGAACATGGGAGGATCTGGGGGAGGTGGAAAAGTCTTATCAAAACATATTCTATCAAATTTTCAAACGTTTTTGTAATTAAAAAGGAGTTTTCAGTCTACATAATAATAGATGTGATCATGCACCTCTGGATGGTTAGCTGAAGTTGCCGCAGTACATGTAGCAGCATGGGGCATAATCTGCAGCTCTGTGGCTGTTTTAATTTTTTATTGGATATATTATGTATTTACATTTCAAATGTTATCCCCTTTCCTGGTTTCAACTCTGGAACCCCCCCTCTTCCATCCTCCCTCTTCCTACCTCAATGAGAATGCTCCTCTCCTTCCCACTGACTCCCAACTCACCTGGTATTCTCTACACTAGGGAATCCAGCCTTCACAAGATCAAGGGCTTCTCTTCCTATTAATGCCAGACAATGCCATCCTCTGCTACATATACAGCTGGATCCATGGGTCCCTCCATGTGTACTCTTTCGTTGGTAGTTTAGTCCATGTTCTTTTTTATGTTTTCTTTCCTTGGTTTGTGATGGAGACATGGAGACATCTAAGCTATTAATTTAACCCATCTCATATTTTCTATTCAGGCATTTGGTACTATGAACTTCCTTCTCAGCATGATTTTGTGCAGATTCACAAATATTTATGTGATATGTTTCATTATTTTGTTCATTTGAAAATGTGCTCTGTAGTTTTCAACAGTTTATAGAGTAGGTCTAAGTTTATTCGCTTCTGGTTTTATTCTGTGATGAACACATGATAATTTCATTATTAATAAATATCAATGTCAGTCTATGTATTGGGGGCTATCTGTGGAGTCCTCTGGACCTGCCTGGTGGGACGGTTCAAGCAAAGGCAAAAGGGCATGAGCAGGGAGCTGGAAGTGCCTCTTACTGCTCTGATGCCACTGCCCCTTTAGGTGCCATTGCTTTGAAATGCTGCACTGTCTGTACTGAGCTGAGTCAAGCTGAGCTGAGCAGAGGGCTGGCTATCGAGTTAACTAGCAGAATACAGGGAACTTCTGATGGCGAAATCTTCCTGAGATCATTTTCTTCCCAGGCAGTGTTATAGGTTTTGTGACAGATGCTCTCAAGTGACAGAGTAATTCTCACACACCTTTATTCCATCTGGATTGGATACTATATACAGTTTTGGGATGGGTTGGGTCTGACAGCAGGTGCTTTCTATTGATTTGGCCTGAGAAGCCTCGCTTTCATGAAGAAGAACATTGAGTTTTAATCTTAGTTATTGTATTTTGTAATTCTAAAATTTCCCTTAGGCTCTTCATATCTTTTATTTATAGGGTTTTCTATAGCCCAAGATGGCCATCAGCTCTCCATACTTCCTTCTGAAGGCTCCTTGCTGGCAGGTCCAGGCGAGAGGAGAAAGGTCTCGGTCCAGCCAGGTCTTTCTCCAGGGCTGAGCGGTGAGTGTTGGAGGCCTCTTCACGAGCTGTTCTCATCTGTAATCAAGTTGTGTGCTGATCTTCCATTCTCATGCTATATCATTTGTCTTTTCTCTCTGAGCTACAAAATTTCAAAAATAACTGGCTCTCATTTAATCTTTGTTCGAGTCAGAGGAGGTATCTCAGTCAGTAAAATGCTTGTCATGCAAGCATGAGGATCCAAATTCAGATTTGAGAAGCCATTTATAAAAAGTTGAGCAAGGCTGTGGACTTGCAATCTGAACCTCAAGGAGGTAACAACTGGAAAATTCCTGGTGAACACTGGCTAACTAAACTAATAAAGTTGGTAAATTTGAAGTCAGTAAGAGGCCATGACTCAAGAAACAAGGTAGAGGGTACCTACATGAAGAACAGTCAAGATTCTTCTTATTTGTACACACATATACCTGAACACACACACACACACACACACACACACACACACAAACATCATGTTTCACTTTCATAGATATGGTATCATTATCTCCTATTGTTTTGTTGCTTTCACGATTTTTCTCCCATATCATCCTTTATTTTATATGGAACATATTCTGTTTCTTAATCTATAGATTGATAGGGTTTTTTGTCAAGTTTTTAAAGTTAAAGTATTTTATTTTGAGAAAGCTCCACTCCTCTGTCCTTGTAAAAACAAATTTAAGCAGTTTTGTGAGAGTCCATTAGCTCTACTGGGATCAGTTTTATTTTGTTTTCTTTCCCTGGTTTGTATTCTCTTTATTTTTCTGATTGGGTAACAAGTATTCTGCCTATAAGTTTATTATTTTTTCTATTATTTCTTTTCTCTTGTTGAGCCAGTACATTGAGTTTTAATCTTAGTTATTGTATTTTGTAGTTCTAAAATTTCCCTTAGGCTCTTCATATCTTTTATTTATTGGCTGAGGTGTTCTGTATTCCCACTTGTTTGTATTGTGTTCATAATGGCTCATGAGGCATTTTTTATGATAGCTGCTTTAACATCTGTGTAATCCTAAAATTCTTGTCACCTCATTGGGCATGTCGATTAATTGATATTCTCAATTGAGATGGAAGCCTTTCTTATTCTTGCTGTGATTTGTTGTTTTTTACTGAAATATATGCACTTCCTAAGCTATGTGAGACTGAACTTTAAGTCTGTCTACTTTATTACTGCTAGTGAATTCTGAAGCCCGCAATCCACAGAAGGCTTCCGTTTATAGAGTACCACTGTAGCTGAGGCATGTACAGACGATCTGCCCTATTACTACCTTAATTCTGCTGCTGACACTGCCCACCTTTCAGGGATAGAGCTGCCTTGTTCAAAAACCTAGTGCATACCCAGTACTTTTGAAGCCAGGTGATAAGTTGGCTTAACTGCCTCTGGACAGCAGTAAACATTAGATTTTCAACAAGGTCTCTTATGTCTAATGATACACTGAGAAGATTCCATAAAGATCCAGGATGAAATGAAATTCATAAGAGAAGAAAGTGAGCTCCACTAACGTTTCTACTTTTGTTTCATGATTGATTTTTCAACTGACCACGGGAAAATAGAATTGGTGTATTTGCATAGTGAAGGTGTAAGGAAGGCTGTGTTCTCCTGTGTTCCCATCTTACTCCTGCATCAGCTTTCTAGTGTTCATATAAGCACATGAAACTGAGTGCCTTTGTGTTCTCCCAAGTCCACAGGCTAGAAAGTTTTCTTTTGAGATGCCTCTTTCTTGTGTTTAAATAGTCTCTCTCTCTCTCTCTCTCTCTCTCTCTCTCTCTCTCTCTCTCTCTCTCTCTCTCTCCCCTTTCTCTTTGTATGGGTCTCTCTATCTCTCTGTGTGTGTTTGTATGTGAATATGTGTGTTTGTGTGTGTGTGTGTGTGTGTGTGTGTGTGGTGTGGTGTGTCCAGATTCTTTGCTCTTGGGAAGATATCATTCAGATATTTAAATAGAACTTAGATGAATGATGAAGAAAACATAGAACACTTCGTATATTTTAAAACTATAACCATAACTATGGATATGCTAAGAAAACATAATTTACATTTTTAATTTACATTTGTTATTGTGAATAATGTATAATGCTACTACTACTTTAAAGTTTCCTTATCATCTTAAAGACAGGGCCCTTGCCTCAATCTGTAGAATGCCTAAACTTCAGGGAACTCAAGCCTAAATGGAAACGTCAATTACAACCAGTATACTTTTTACCATTTAGATTTGAAGACGTAACTTTCATCAAGCTGCAGTTTTTATTGATTATTGACTTGAATCCAATGGCTCACTGGAGAAGAAACTAAAGCCAGGAGAAGAGAGTTGAGAAGTGAAAAGCCATAGTGAGAATTTAGGAAGCAGATGATTTGGATAAAGTTACCAAGCATACAATTCTGATAAACTTTTGGTGTACATGTGTGATAACATCTACCCACACCTGCCTGTGTTTATGTAAACATGGTCATATGTGAAAATTCTTGAATTTAATACCATAATACATTTAATGCTAAAGGCTTCATGTTGCAGCTATTGTTCACCTAAATTAAGTTCATTATCAACAGAGCCTTATGTTAGAAAGTTTAGGATAAGTTATCCATCTAATATATATAGTTCACATCAAAGGAAATGCTCATATAGTTTTGAAAACAGATATATCATCAGAAACTCTTCATGTGACCTTGAACTCCTTTACCTTCAGCAGCGAGACTGAAAAGAGAAAAGAAAGATATTTACTTGGAAAGAGCCATTGTTATTTTAACCTCTCTCCCAAGTCAGATTCACACTTTTCATAGAGAAGCATTTTGTCTCCAGAAACAGAGAACTGGATCTTATTGCATAATGATATTTTTCTGGCAGGTCAAAAATATATGACTACAAGGGAAGCAACAATGCAACCTGTGTCAGAAATTTCAGTTTGCAGTAATTTTTTTTCTTAAGTCAGAGTTTCATATACCTCAGACTGGCCCATAACCTGTTATGAAATGGAAGATGATTTTAAAAGAAGACTTTGAATTTCTGACTTCCTATCTCTACCTCTTCAGTGCGGAAATTACAAGTGTGGACCACTCTTTCTAATTTATGCAGTGCTGGGAGTTAAATTCAGGACCTGTGCCAATGTCTTTCCCTGGCAGCTTCACCCCAACCATTGAAGTCACTTTTTAAAAGCTCAAGAGTCCCAGGAGGCTACAGAATAGAACCTTAGGATTATTTAAAAAGCATGTGCTGCAGTGTTTTGATGTAATGTTTTGTCCATTAAATAAGAGTTATTGTGATAGAGTCTGACAATCTCCAACACTTTCACAATGGTGCTCCATGCAGGTATCTGCTGGAAATATTTGTGTAGTGTGGATATTTTGATATAGGTCCCATGCTACTGCACAGGAGGGACAGGAAATATTTACAAAGTAGGCAAGGAGACAAAATCACAGCTGTGCAAAGTGGACCAATCACAACCCATGTCCCCAGACCATTGCTAATTCTAAGCAGCTCTCCAACTGAGAAGGGAACTAACTTTAGATTGCATTTGAATTCTGGATGTTCCAGGTAATAATACCCTTTTTTTTATCTGTCAATTCGGTGAGAGATGTTTGCAGTTTGGAGCATATGTATATATCTATCTGTGACTTAACATATATGTAACTTGAAATAATACTTAGAAATATAAATTTGTGTGTGTGTGTAACTTAACAATAACAAGAAAATAATCACAGGACTATGAATTTGTATTTAGCACCAGTTGAATAGCTGGGTTCACTAAGTGGGAGTTAAAGACAAGAAGAGTAGCTCTTTTTTCAGAGACCTGTCTGTATTCTGGACATATAAGAGAATGTGAATGGACCAGGGATAGTCTTAGTAGTTACATAGTAATATTCTCCCAAACCTAATTTTCACAAGAGAAGCAACACATTGTGCTGCATGTATACCAGCTAGCCTTTATCTCCCTATGTAACAAAGGATGGCTTTTAACATATTCTCCTATTTCTACCTTTCAAACACTTAGGATAACAGGCATATCCAATATACCTAGTTTATGAAGTGCTAGAGATTCACTCCATACATGTTAGGTAGTGTTCTACCAGCAGAAATATACGACTACGTACAGCAACTCATGTTCAATGTCTTCTCCTGCCACTGTTCTCAGAAAAAAAGAGACACATTCATTGCCATAGTGACCTGTTCTATTTTGTTCCTGTTTCTGAAGCAACATTTACCCTATCTATTTATTTATCTGTTATCTGTTAGATAGTTCATGGTACCTTTATTACCTGCAGGGTGCTGTATCCTCCTTTCCAGTATGGACTTCGTTGTAAGATTCTCCATACTAATACTAGACTTCATACACTCTTCAAAGTCAAGGATTTGATGGGCACCTTTGTGAGTATCTTGCAGGCCTTTGTGATAAACTTTTTATTTTAGAGCATTATCTATATTATGACATAATGCAAATATTCTCAAATTTGTGGTTTTGAAAATATTTTACATTCTTAAAGATGACCAGTTTCGGGAATAGAAATTCAGAATTTGACTAAGTATCTGAGGTCTGTGGCTCCTCTTCCAGAAGACAGAAGATTGGTTGCCAGCACCTACATGGCAACTCACATCTATTTTTGACTCCAGTTACAGGGGATTTGATAGTCTTTTCTGGCCTCTACAGGAACCAGGCATACAAATGGTTATACAAATATGCAGACTAAACACCTGCACATATAATATTAAAATAAATTTTTTATTGGATGTTTTATTTACATTTCATATGTTGTCCCCTTACCCCATCCATCACCCACCCAGGAACCACCTATCCCCTCACCCCTCCTCCTAATTCTCTGCAGATGTACCCCTACCTACCCCCTTACTCCCACCTCCCCACCCTCAAATTCCCACCCTCTGGGGCATCCATCCTTCATGAGGCCAAGGATCTCATCTCCCACCTATGCCAAGCAGGGCCCTCTGCTCTTACATATACAGCTGAAGCCATGGGTCCCTCCCTAAGTGCTCCCAGGCTGGTTGTTTAGACCCTGGGAGCTGTGGTAGGTTGGGATTATTGCTCTCCTCATGGGGCCACAAACACTTTCAGCTCCAATGGTATTCACTCTTAACTCCTCCATTGGGAACCCCATGATCAGTTCAATGGCTAGTTCTGAGCATCTGCCTCTGAATATGTCACATTCTTGCAGACCTCTGAGGAGACAACTATATCAGGGTCTTATCAGCATGCACTTCCTGACTTCCACATCAGCATCTACCTTTGGTGACTGCACATGGGATGAATACTCAGGTGGAATGACCTACAGACGGCCCCTCCTTCAGTTTCTGTCCCTCACTTTGTCTCCATATTTGCTCCCTTGATTATTTTGTTGCTCCTTCTAAGAAAGACTGAATCACCCCCACTTCTTCTTCCTTCTTCATGAGCTTCATGTGGCCTGTGAGTTGAATCTTGGGCATTTCAATGTTCTGGGCTAATATCCAATAATCAGTGAGTGAATACCATGTGTGTTCTTTTGTGATTGGCTTACCTCACACAGGATGATAATTTCTAGTTCCATCCATTTACCTAGGAAATTCTCGAATTCATAGTTTTTAATAGCTGAGTAATACTCCATTGTGTAAATGTACCACATTTTTTTAATCCATTCCTCAGTTGAAGGACATCTGGGTTCTTTCCAGCTCCTGGCTATTATAAATAAGGCTGCTATGAACATAGTTGAGCATATGTCCTTGTTATATGTTTGAGCATCTTCTGGGTATATGCCTAGGAGTGGTATAGCTGGATCCTCGGGTAATGCTATGTCCAATATTCTGAGGAACCACCAGACTGATTTCCAAAGTGGTTGCACCATCTTGCAGTCCCACCAAAAATGGAGGAGTGTTCCTCTTTCTCCACACCCTCACCAGCATCTACTATCACCTGAGATTTTAATCTTAGCCATTCTGACTGGTGTGAGATGGAATCTCAGGGTTGTTTTGATTTGCATTTCCCTGACAACTAAGGATGCTGAACATTTCTTTAGGTGCTTCTTGGCCATTCGAGTTTCTTCCATTGAAAATTCTTTGTTAAGCTCTATACCCCATTTTTTAATAGGGTAAATTGGTTGTCTGGAGTCTAATTTCTTGAGTTCTTCCTATATATTGGATATTAGCCCTCTATCAGATGAAGGATTGGTAAAGATCTTTTCCCAATTTGTTGGCTGTCATTTTGTCCTATTGACAGTGTCCTTTGCCTTACAGAAACTTTGCAATTTTATGAAGTCCCATTTGTCAACTCTTGTTCTTAGAGCATAAGCCGTTGGTGTTCTGTTCAGGAACTTTTCCCCTGTGCCCAAGTATTCGAGGCTCTTTCCCACCTTCTCTTCCCTTAGTTTCAGTGTATCTGGTTTTATGTGGAGGTCCTTTATCCACTTAGACTTGAGCTTTGTACAAGGAGATAAGAATGGATCAATTTTCACTCTTCTACATGTTGTCCTCCAGTTGAACCAGCACCATTTGTTGAAAATGCTGTCCTTTTTCCACTGGACAGTTTTTGCTCCTTCGTCAAAGATCAAGTGACCATAGGTGTGTGAGTTCCTTTCTCGGTCTTCAATTCTATTCCATTGATCTTCCTGCCTGTCTCTGTACCAATACCACGTAGTTTTCATCACTATTGCCCTGTAGTACAGCTTGAGGTGAAGGATGGTGATTCCTCCAGAACTTCTTTTATTGTTGAGAATAGGTTTGCTATCCTGGGTTTTTTGTTATTCCAAATGAATTTGAGAATTTTCTTTTCTAACTCTGTGAAGAATTGAGTTGGGATTTTAATGTGAATTGCATAGAATCTGTAGATTGCTTTTCGCAAGATGGCCATTTTTATTATATTAATCCTGCCAATCCATGAGCATGGGAGATCCTTCCATCATCTGAAATCTTCTTCGATTTCTTTCTTCAGGGACTTGAAGTTCTTGTCATATAGGTCTTTCAGTTGCTTGGTTAGATTTACACCAAGGTATTTTATATTATTTGTGACTATTATGAAGGGTGTCATTTCCCTAATTTCTTTTTCAGTCTGTTTATCTTTCATGTAGAAGAAGGCTACTGATTTGTTTGAGTTGATTTTATAACCAGCCACTTTGCTGAAGTTGTTTATCAGGTTTAGGAGTTCTCTGGTGGAAGTTTGGGGGTCACTTAAGTATACTATCATATCATCTGCAAATAGTGATATTTTGACTTCTTTTTTTCCTATTTGTATCCCGTTGACTTCTCTTTGTTGTCTAATTGCTCTGGCTAGGACTTACAGTACTATATTGAATAGGTAGGGTTAGAGTGAGCAGCCTTGTCTAGTCCCTGATCTTAGTGGGATTGCTTAAAGTTTCTCTCCATTTAGTTTGATGTTGGCTACTGGTTTGCTCTAAATCGCTTTTACTATATTAAGGTAGGGGCCTCGAACTCCTGATCTTTCCATGACTTTTATCATGAGGGATGTTGAATTTTGTCAAATGCTTTCTCAGCATCTAGTGAGATGATCATGTGGATTTTTCTTTGAGTTTGTTTATATAGTGGATTACATTGATGGATTTCCAAATATTGAACCATCCCTGCATTCCTGGGATAAAAACTACTTGATCATGATGGATGATTGTTTTGATGTGTTTTTGGATTCAGTGTGTTAGAATTTTATTGAGTATTTTTGCATCGATGTTCATAAGAGAGATTGGTCTGAAGTTCTCTTTCTTTGTCGGATCTTTGTGGGGTTTGGGTATGAGTATAATTGTAGCTTCATAGAATGAATTGGGTAGTGTTCCTTCTGTTTCTATTTTGTGGAATATTTTGAAGAGAATTGGTATTAGGTCTTCCTTGAAGGTCTGATGGAATTCTGCACTAAAACCATCTGTTCCTGGACTTTTTTTGGTGGGTAGATTTTTAATGACTGCTGCTATGTCCTTAGAGGCTATGGGACTATTTAGATGGTTTATCTGCTCCTGATTTAACTGTGGTACCTGGTATCAGTCTAGGAAGTTGTCCATTTCATTCTGGTTTTCCAGTTTTGTTGAATATAGGCATTTGTAGTAGGATCTGATGATGTTTTGAATTTCTCCAGTTTCTGTTGTTATGTCTCCCTTTTCAGTTCTGATTTTATTAATTTGGATACTGTCTCTTTGCCCTCTGGTTAACCTGGCTAACGGTTTATCTATCTTGTTCATTTTCTCAAAGAACCAGCTCCTGGTTTTATTGATATTTTGTATTGTTCTTTCTGTTTCTATTTGGTTGATTTCAGCCCTGAGTTTGATTATTTCCCGCCTTCTACTCCTCTTTGATGTATTTGCTTCTTTTTGTTCTAAAGCTTTCAGTTGTGCAGTCAAGTTGTTAGTGTGTGCTCTCTCCAGTTTCTTTTTGTAGGTAGTTAGAGCTATGAGTTTTCCTCTTAGCACTGCCTTCATGGAGTCCCACAAGTTTTGATATCATGTGTCCTCATTTTCATTGAATTCAAAATAGTGTTTAATTTCTTTCTTTATTTCTTCCTTTACCAAGTCAACATTGAGTAGAGAGTTGTTCAGTTTCCACGTGCACGTGGGTTTTCCATTGGTTTTGTCATTATTAAAGACCAGTCTTACTCCGTGGTGATCTGATAAGATGCATGGGATTATTTAAATCGTTTTGTATCTGTAGAGGCCTGTTTTGTGACCAATTATATGGTCTATTTTGGAGAAGGTACCATGAGGTGCTGAGAAAAAGGTATATTCTTGTGTTTTAGGATGAAATGTTCTATAGATGTGTGTTAAGTCCATTTGGTTCATAACTTCTGTTAATGTCAAAATGTCTCCGTTTAGTTTCTGTTTCCATGATCTGTCCATTGCTGAGAGTGGGGTGTTGAAATCCCCCACTATTATTGTGTGAGGTGTAATGTATGTTTTGAGCTTTAGTAAAGTTTCTTTTATGTATGTAGGTGTCCTTGCATTTGGAGCATAGATGTCCAGAATTGAGAGTTCACCTTGGTAGATTTTTGTTTTGATGTGTATGAAGTGTCTTTCCTTATCTTTTTTGCCTGATTTTGGATGAAAGTCGATTTTATTTGATATTACAATGGCTACTCCAGCTTGTTTCTTGGGACCATTGGCTTGGAAAATTGTTTCCCATCCTTTTATTCTGAGGTAGTGTCTGTCTTTGTCACTGAGGTGCGTTTCTTGTATGCTGCAAAATTCTGGGTCCTGTTTGTGTATCCAGTCCAATAGTCTGCGTCTTTTTATTGGGGAATTGAGTTCATTGATGTTAAGATGTATTAAGGAAAAAGGATTGTGGCTTCCTGTTTTGTTTGTTATTATAGGTAGAATTATGTTTGTATAGCTATCTTCTTTTGGAGTTGTTGGAAGATTTCGTCCTTGCTTTTTCTATGTTGTAGTTTCCCTCCTTGTGTTGGCATTTTCCATCAATTATTCTTTGAAGTGCTGGGTTTGTGGGAAGATATTGTGCAAGTTTGGTTTTGTCATGGAATATCTTGGTTTCACCATCTATATTGATTGAGAGTTTTGTTGGGTATAGTAGTCTGAGCTGGTATTTTTGTTCTCTTAGTGTCTGTATGATGTCAGTCCAGGCTCTTCTGGCTTTTATAGTCTCTGGTGAGAAGTCTGGTGTAATTCTTATAGGTCTGCCTTTGTATGTTACTTGACATTTTTCCTTTACTGCTTTTAGTATTTTTTCTTTATTTTCTACATTTGATGTTTTGATTATTATGTGACAGGAGGTATTTCTCTTCTGTTCTAGTCTATTTGGTGTTCTGTGGGCCTCTTGTATGTTTATGGGCATCTTGTTCTTTAGGTTAGGGAAGTTTTCCTCAATAATTTTGTTGAAGATATTTGCTGGCCCTTTAAGTTGGGAATCTTCATTCTCATCTATACCTATTATCCTTAGGTTGGTCTTCTCATTGTGTCCTGGATTTCCTGGATGTTTTGAGTTAGGAGTTCTTTGCATTTTGCATTTTCACTGACAACTGTGTCAATATTTTCCATGGTATCTTCTGCACTTGAGATTCTCTCTTCTATCTCTTGTATTCGGTTGGTGATGTTTGCATCTATGACTCCTGATCTCTTTCTTAGGTTTTCTATCTCCATGGTTGTCTCCCTTTGAGATTTCTTTATTGTTTCTATTTCCATTTTCAGATCCTGAATGTTTTTGTTTAATTCCTTCTTTGTGTTTTCTTGCATTTCTTTAAGGGATTTCTGTGAATCCTCTTTAAGGGCTTCTACCTGTTTACTTGTACTCTCCTGTATTTCTTTAAGGGAGTTACTTATGTCCTTCTTAAAGTCCTGTATCATCATCATGAGAAGTGATTTTAATTCTGAATCCTGCTTTTCCGGTGTGATGGGGTGTCCAGGGCTTGCTATATTGGGAGAACTGGGTACTGATGATGCCAAGAAACTTTGGCTTCTTTTGCTTATGTTATTGCGCTTGCCTTTTGCCATCTGGTTAACTCTAGTGTTACCTGCCCTCACTGTGTAAGACTGGAGTCTGTATTTCCAGTTATCTTGCTTGTGGCAGAGCTCCTCAGAATCCAGATGTCTCTCTGGTCTTATGATCCTAATCCCCTGGGTGGAAGAACTCCTGGGATTCATGCCACCTCTTGGATCTAGAAATCCTTCTGCTCTGGGTGCAATCGTTCCTCTAGGATGGCTTAGGATACAATGTCTCCCAAGTGCAAGCCAGCTCAGTGTCTGCTGCTCTGAGTGCAGTGGCTCCTCTAGGATGGCTCAGGATTCAATATCTCCACAAGAGCAGACCTACTCTGTGTCTGCCCCAGCCCAAAGGCCCAGGCAGGGGCAGAAGGGAAGTGGAATTCCAGAGGGGCGGGGTTTGGGTAGCTGGTGGGTCCTGAGTGTCCCTGGCTCCCAGATGTAACTCTGGGGCTTAGGGAGTGAGATGGAGTTCCTACAGGCTGCTCTGAGTGCAGTCACTTCTCTAGGATGGCTCAGGATTCAGTATCTCCACAGGAGCAGACCAACTCTGTGTCTGCCCTAGCCAAAAGGTAAAATAAAATTTTAAATGATCAAGAGAAAAATATATATCATTTATTGATAATTATTATATTAAATATAAACACTGAGAAGTGAAGTATATGCTTAAAAATAATATTAGAATCTATTTCAAGTAAACATATGCAGTATATTTACATAATAAGAATTATAATTTTGAGGGGAAAATACATTTAATAGAAGATAACCTTATATTCTGCCCATACCCTCAATGTACTTTATTCTCAGATCTGTTCTATATTAAAACTGTTAAATTGTTTTATGGGTAGAAATTAAGAAAGAAAAAACAATTAAAAAAAAAGAAATTAAGAAAGATCTGACCTCACACAAATGTGAACCTAGAAATGGAAGGACTTAACCAACCCATTCAAAGTTTATCCATTTGAAATTATGGAAAAATTAAGGATATATTTCAAATTATAGTAAAATCAAGCTAAAACAAATTTGTTTAACTCCTGCTAGGATATAGCAAAACTGTATACGGATAACACAAACTTAATAATTTCCAAACACTCAATTATAATGTGTAGAGTATGAGGTTAGGTGCATGCAAACTTTGTACAAATTTTAAATGTATATATATATATAATTTTAATGTATATATTTATATATAATATAAGATACCCCAATAGCTATCTTAATATGATACAGTAATATAGTAATAATAGCACTATAATTGAATAATTATAACAAACCTATATACTTACATATATTTACACAACTTAAAAAAATCATACAGTTATGTAAACTACTAGCCATGGTTCACCCTAAAGTTCTCTATAAGTGCAGCAAGCAGAACAACAGGTGTGGGGAGTATAAATTAAAAATTTGGCTTAAATTATGGAAGTAGCATTGGACATGATACTTATAATAAAGAATTAATTATGTCCCTTGTCTTGTCAGTTTAAGTCTAGTCCTCAATTTCTTCATCCAAAATTCTTTTTTAAATAAGATATAACTGGAGTATACAATCTCCCAGGTTCCTATCTGTTCTAACCTTTAATCATCCTCATAGATCATATAAATGAAGCTTGACTCTCAGAGACCTGATGGACTGCATGTAGGTTAATTAAATAGAATTCTACTTTAGATTTCTAATCCAGTGACAGTGTACAATAATGGACTAAAAGTATAACTTTGTTGTTATGGCTTAGAAATACAAAGAGGAACACCATTTTGACAATTATGGCATCTTCTGACTCTTAACTATGTATGTCCTTTTCTGAATGGCTGTATTGCCCATCTTTTGACTAAATATGAGAGCCCTAGTATGACATCTAGGCAGTTTCTGTTTGAAAGTGCCACCTACCCACAGTCTTATTTTCAAGCAGTGACTTGTGTCTCTGAGAAAGTCTTTTCTGTTCTGTCTTTGCTTGATGTCTTTGCTTCATTGTGTCATGAGACCATCCAGGCACTTTCTCTTTTTTTTTTTGTCTTTAGCATGTGACTGAGGCAGCAGAGTTGTCAATCCATGCTAAAAGTCTAGGACATTGAACCTGATCCTGTCCACGTGAAGGACTTTGCAAGTAGCTATGCCATTAAGTGCCCTTCCCATACACTTTTCAGAATCTGACAGCCAATAAGAAAAATGCTGGAGGCAAAATGCTGACATTTTGGAAAGAACCAATTGAAGAGTTGTAAAAGAGAGAACTTGAAAATAATTCCCAGTGTGGCATTCTTACACAGGCAACGTTGAGAAGAGAATAGCCTCTTTCAATCTCATGAGACCCAGGATTAAAGAAGAGCTGATGATTGCAGTCAGAACATGGATAAGACCTGAAATATGCAGGTGGGTGGAACCCTGACAAAAAAAAACAAGAAGGATCTGCACACTAAGTCCAAATCATTACCCCAGTGACAGGGTCACTAAGTCAAGGGCATCTTTGGATCTTGGCAATCTGAATTTCTTTTTCATATTTGACTATATGGGTTATATTTTACTGCATACATTGAAAAAGCTGTACATGGCTGAGCCTTTATTATTTTCTCTTCCTGACACTGGAAAAGTTAGAAGTATTGACATCCTGACAACTGTAAAAGTATTCATTTTATTCATTGATTATGCTTGTTTCCCTGTTTCATTCTGGACTTTGTATACAAAACTTTTGATAGAATCCTTGAACAATCTAGGGTTGCACTGTGCAGAGTAAGTCTTCCTGGCTTATAACCTATAGGAGCTGCATGCTAAGCATATACAATCTATGAGAGTACATAGGAAGTGAATTTGGAAAGGTCTGGAGGTCTTGTCTGGCAAAGAATTGAGCAAAAAATCTGTCTGGTTTCCTCTTTCGGTTTGCATGAAGGAAATGTATCTGTGTGGTGTTTGTGAATGTGTCCTGTGCACATACATGTGTGCCTGGTTCTTTAGGTTTGTGTGTGTAGTATATGTCTGTATGTGTACGGTATGTCTGTGTGCATATGTCTGTGTGGTATGTGTCTATGTGTGTGTGTGTGTGTATGTGTGTACGTGTTATATGTATGTGAGTGGGTGCATGTGTCCATGTGCATGTGGACCTGTGTGTTTTGTGTGTGCGTATGTGTGTGCATGTGTCTGTATGTGAGTGTGATGTGTATCTGTGTGTCTGTGTGACATGTAGAAATGAAAGTCAAACAATAAGCTTCTACAAAGCCCACATTCTTCTTTAACAAGAACAACTAATCTTCATAATATCTGAAGAGCAGTATGAGTCTACATCATATATTTTACTAGTATAAGAAAGATATATTGATAAATATAAATAAATTTAGCTTACAAGTCCTTTGCACACATATTATAGCTCCCAGTTTGGGAATTTATGGGATTCCTGTTTGTGACAACAAGCATATCTCTGTTCTACATGTATTTCTTGTGCTTTTTCTTTAGTTCTTTTTCTTTTTTGTTTGTTTTGTCATAATTCAATTTGTTTGTTTATTTGTCTGATTTTATCATTCCTTAGATGCCTGTTTCTTTCCAAATAGGAGAAAGAAAAGATGTATATCCAGATAGGGAAGAGGTTGAGGAGGAACTTGGAGGAGGAGGGGGAGAGTCTAGCTCTATTTTCAGTAAAAGAAAAGAAAAATATTCATTTGAAAGAAAGATAGGTAAAGTTCTAGTTTATTATCAATAAATATAATAACTACAATTTATTGAATTTTTACTAGACTTAAATCTTCTTCTCATACCTACAACAAAGATAACTTTCATTTCACAGTTCTGAAACTGAGAAATTAAATAACAAAACAATCACAGCAACAATATACTCTTAGTTTTTCCGATTCTCGATTGACTATCAGTAATAACTGTATTTATTGAACTTCTCTAGAATTAATTTTTTACAATATATTTATGTAAATTCTGATAGTTCATATAAAAGTAAAGATAGAAATAAAATGCATTATTTTGGTTTTATTCATAGGCCAGAGCCATCCATCTGTGATATTTATTTGTTATTATGTGTGTGTGTATGTGTGTGTGTGTGTGATGTCTTATATCTAGGCACAAAACACATGCCAATTGCCATGCTGCAATTTGTATTCTTGGAGCCATCCCAAGTTTTCTGGATGAATAGCCAATGCTAACTCAACCTGTGAGCTATCTCACCAGTTCAACATTAACCTCTTTGAGATAAAATTAGAAATATAAATTGTGCATTTGTTTCTAAAAGTTATTTATACACTGACACCAACCTAAATTATGTAACACTGTGTAGTTACTTGTGGGACTGCATAAGGGTATCTTGGTTCATGGCTGTGCATGGGCCTGGAATCCCGAGACTCCAAGGGAGAAATGGCAGGTGCTCAGCCACATCCCCAGAACCCAGGGTTCTGACATACAGTCTAGTCTCCATAGACCTACATTGTACAGTCACATAGGCCATTACAGCCCCTCCCAAAGTGCACAGGTTGAGGGTGTGACTACAGGCCACAGGCCCTAGAAAGATTTACATACTAATGAAGACCAGAGGGTGGAACCAATTAAGCATTCTTCCCCAGGCCCTCTCCCTTTCTCCTTCCTTATTTAACTCAGGTCTGCCCTGAGTTTCGGGGGTGGGGGTGGCGGTACATCCAGATCCATCTACCATCCGTCATGAAAATAAACACTTTTGGAACCAAGGACTTTCTCATGTCTTTGGGGCCTGCTGTCGCCAAAGCCTCCAGCCTCTGGAACCTTAGACTTTCTCCTGTTTGTGGGACCCGCCGGTTGGAAAGCCTACGGGACTCCACCACTGCCACGTATTTACCCATAGTTACTTGGTCTCATTTGTCCCACAATTCAAAATTAGTCATCAACTCAGAGAATATTGGGAGAATCAGAGCAAACTAAGACAAGCTTGTTACCCTCAGAAAGCTACTAAGGAGAGGTACTTAATGCATTATCAAATGAAAGTTTTTGAGCATTCAGAATTGTACTTTCCTGGAAGTAAGGGCCTTTGAAGTGCTGATTTTTTTAACCATTAAACTTCTTTTTTCCAATATTCATTTTATTCTTTTAACAAAATTCCCCATGAGGACATACTAGCAGAGCACTGTCTCAGGCAACAACAGAACAAAGGAAAAGCATGAGGTATGGCATTTGTCCAGGTGCTCTTACTATCCAGGGAAGGCAGAATGAGGCTGTGGAGAGAATACAGCTTCTGACTTAGTTTGACTCCTGGATTGTTCAGGTATCCCTGGACATGTTTTTTCTTAGAGCTTTGTGTCCCTGTGGTTAAATGGGAAGAGCAGTAATTTATACAGTTAGTAGTATTAGATCAGGAATCTAGATGCTTTGCATGCACTAATCAGACAAATTCCATTGGCAACGGATTTAGGAAACTCCACCTAAACAGAGTGGCTTCAAGTACATCCCTGTAACTCAAATGCTTTTTTTTTCCTTAGTACCCTTTTTTTCACATACACATTAATGTGAATGCATATGTAATGAATTCAAAATATTGTTTTGTATGATAGAGTAAAACTTACCAAGTCTTTCCTCTTTTTATTCCATGTTTTTCATGATTTGTTTTTGGGATAGACTTTTCAAAATTTTAAATATTTGATTTTGTATTCACATATACTTAAATTCTGTTTGAGTCAAGCCAACACCATTCTTTCATCTCCATTTCATCCTTATAGACCCTCCCTCCCAAACACACTTTCTCTTCCCACACTCGGTCTGCTCTCTGTCTTTCTCTGTCTCTTGTTAATGCCCACCAAACACCTCTACTGCTGCTTGTCTGTACATGGCTATGGGATGTTTGGCTGAGACATTTGTAGCTCCTCCAAATCTTTATCCCTGAAGAAAACTAATTCTTCTTCTCCCCATAACATCAATTGCTAGGAGCTCATCAGATAGAGGTAGAGATTCATGAATCGCTACTCCCACAATGTGATTTGAGCTGGTTTGATTTTGAGAATGTCTTGTATATTCAAGGAGAGATATGATAGTTATTTTATCAACCTGATATAATTTAGAATCCCTGGGAATAGAGCCCTAATGAAGAATTGTCTAAATTAGATCATCCTTTTGATATAGTTGTAGTTGTTTTTCTTAATTTTTTTAACTAAAAATTTATGTGGGAAGATATACCCTGAATTTGGTTTGCAGCATTTCCTGGGATGTGCTCTGGAATGAGTAAAGAAGAAATGGCATTTAAACACAGGCAGGTACACATTTGTGAACTCTCTTTTTGATAATGGATGTAATGTGTTTACATCTTCGACACTCCTGACAGCATATCTTTCCTGCTACGCCTTCTCCCATGTGATGGACCACAACTTGGAATGGTGAAGTGAAATAAAATCTCCCCTAGCTTGCTGTTGTTAGGGCATTTCCTCATTGAAACTGGAAGAGCAACAAAGACCACACTCGTGTAAACCCATGTTCTATATGTTGTAGGTCCACAGCCTCTATGTGTAAAGACTCTTCTGATTTATTGCATCTCAAACTACAATATAGTTTATATCCACACTTCTTTTTGTACTCTTTCCTGGATAAACATTCTTTGGTGAATTAAATATTACTACCAATAATGATTTTAAATTGAAAAACTTAAATTTTATAGAATATTGAGATAATAAAGACAAGGAATTTACTTTCATTGCTGTGTCTGTAGTTCACTTTTCAATATATATATGCTACTTTTCATGCACTGAATTAATGTTCATAAATACATGTGTTCAAAGCAAAGACACAGAATACAAATGAATGTCATAGGCATACTATTAATATGACTTTTTAAACTTCAAGTAATTAAAAAAAAGGAAAAAGTATAAACATGTGTCAAACAATGTACTCTTGGGTTTACAGGTCTCCTTGTATGATTGAACATGTGTACATCAACCATGACAAACATGTCAAAATATAAATCTCATTTAAAGTTCAACATAGAAATAAAGCTGACATTATCAAGGATTAGGATGATAGACACTAAAAGCAGTTTATGTAGAATAAAACAACTAAATATGTGCTCCTTTAATGGCAAGGAAGCTTTCTGCTTAGACAGGCTACTCTGAGGCATTGTAAAAAGCTTTATATCATTTGTCTGGCTTCCATGACCAAAAAAATGACTTCCAATACTAAAGCTATAAGAAGTATAAAAACATAGACTCATATTGAGTGTAAGGATGCTAATAAAGGCCTCAAAATGTTTGTCACATTTGTATTCTATCTATAGTTAGCATAATAGTGAACATATTATACTATTCCGATATCATATATTGAAATTATAGCACAATGAGAGAAGCTCCAACTCAAACACAGAAGTCAAAGTGTCTTTTCCCTGCATCTGAGAGACTGTAAAATGATCTGGTGTGCAACTTCCATGAGAAAGCTCTCCGGGAGGACCCCTGAACTTAATGAAGTTCTGGGAAACATTGTACAATAAAACTCTACCATAAACCTTCAAAGTGAAGGACTTGCTGGAGAATATTCTCCACAGAGCACTAGAAATTTCCCAAAAGAATAAACAGAGCAACTACAAAATAGATTGTTGGTTTCTACCATCTTATAGCATCAAAATTCTTTCTTTAAATGGAAGAACATATGATTGTACACTAGTTATTAAAGCAGAATAAAGGAACTGATGCTTCAATCTGCAATTACCATACATAAAATTATGTAATATCTACAGCTGTAATGAATACAGATATACTGGTACGTCTATCTACATAAACATCTATCAATCAATCCTATTTTCTACCTATGTAATTATAATCTATCATCTATCTAATTATCTACTTATATGCCTGTCTATTAGAAATGTACCATAAAAACAAACAAATTAAACCTACCACTTTGGGAAATTGCTTGAGTTATAAATATGTGAAAGAAAATTAAGGCTGTTAGCCATAATATAGACAGTAGTGTAATACTACAAAACAAACTCCAGGAGAGAAAAGATAGATATGAAAGCCAAAGTATAAAAAAAGACCACTCAAATTAAGTATGTGACTTAGATGAACAATTAGAATGATGAAAAAAAATAGTAGGTATCAAAATACTGATACTGATTCATCTCATTCAGTTTCTTTTCCCTTCCCTTCAATTCTGAAAAACCATGAACTGGGAAAACAAGATGTCATGGCTGAGACAGACTAAGAACATCAGCATCCCACACAAGAACATTGCCTTCTGTGATATAAAACAGAGAACAAAGTCAAGCATCTGTAAATCTGAAAGAGGAAGTGCCCCTACTACTTTGTTGTTTCTCTTTTAGTAAATTCTAGGACTTTAACTTGAAATACAAATCGATTCTGTGAAAGAACACTGCTGTGGTTTCAAGCACTTCCTGGCAAACAGGCTCAAGAACTCAGACACCCAAAATTGTCAAGGGGCAATTCTTAGAGTTCAACCTGAGAGCATAACCAGACTTTCAAAGCTACCATTCCTTACTACATCTACTCATAAGCCTAAGTATTCCTATCAGAAGCATCTGCATTTCTATATCCCAGGACTTAAAGATGACCAAGTCTAAGTGCTTAAATAAAGAAATTTTAAAAGCTTTACCACCAATAATAGCAGGCATTTGGAGAAGTATTGTTTTGGTTTGAGATGTAGAACCATGTAAGTACAGAAAATAAA
This sequence comes from Grammomys surdaster, assembly GCF_004785775.1. Lineage (NCBI taxonomy): Eukaryota > Metazoa > Chordata > Mammalia > Rodentia > Muridae > Grammomys > Grammomys surdaster. The sequence continues at coordinate 8,800,120 of NW_021604564.1, read as the reverse complement.
AGCAAATTTTAAGGTCATATCCTTCTCTCAAATATCATGACTATAAATAAGATGTGTAATGACACACATTGACAAAGAATCATTTTTCTTGCCTCTCCTGTGTTAAGTTTGTGATTCTAGAAGCATATACAAACATATACATATATATGTATATATATATGTGTGTGTGTGTGTGTGTATGTATGTATTGTATGCATATGTGTATGTGTATACATAATTTATATATGTTGGTACTGTATGTGTATATGTAAATGTATATGATGTGAATGTATGTGTATAATTTCCATTCATGAATTATGTTTGTGAATACACCTTTTTAAAATTAGTTTTAGTATAAGAGCTAGTCACAGTTATTTATGTTGGCAACACACTGAATTTTAAATGCTACATTTTTATTGTTATATTTATATTAAATAAAGTATATTTATGATAGTTAATATTTAATATATTTTCAACAAAAATAGAACTTTTGATGCAATTTTGATAAAATAATAAATTGTTTTTATAATTAAACATCAAGTAATTATATAGTTTGAGCAAAAAATTGTCTTAGACATATATATAAACTAATTTTAATTTGCAATGATTCTATTTATTTAAATTTAAAACTTGCTAAACAGGAATTTAATTTTTGTAGCTAAAATATAATCAAATGTATTAATCAATAATATCCTGCTTTCAGTTTCCTTTTGATGTATGATCACATGTTAAATTTTTGTTAGCTTTGAAATTTACATATGACATTGATTTTATATTCATATTTTATATTCATTTTCATATATTTTCCTTCATTAAAAAAGTTATAACTCATTTTTATGATACCTGGGGTAATCCATTCATTGCCTATCTAGATGTTGTCCCACCAGATTTACACATACCTCAATTGAAAACTACAACAGCAAGATCAACAACAACAAACCAATAAATAGTCTTACTACAGGCGGGTCATCCTACCTTAAAGGATCCAATTAACTAAAAATTCCTCACATGTATGTCCAGCTGCATAAAGTTTATGTTAATTCCAGATATACTCAAAGTGACAAAGAAGAAGAGCCATCTCAGCTCCTGTAGCTACTTTTTGATTTGGGTCATTTGTTTCCTTGACTCTTTGTTTCTTATGTTTCTTTTGATTGGTTGGTTGGTTTGGTTTGGTTTGGTTTGGATTTTTGTTTTTAATTCTGGGTATTAATGCTCTGTCAGAAGTATAGCTGACAAAGATTGTACCCTATTCTGTAGATTTCTTCTTCATTTGATACAAGTCATAAAGTAAGAATTGGGAAACCACATAATATGAAGGTGTCTCAAATTGGGGAGAGGGAGAGCAAGCCAGTACAGAAGAAGGATAAGAGACAAATAACACCAAGGTTGATAAAGTCTCAAAGAATCATAGTACTTTATATTTGCCTAAACATACATTAAAAATAAGCAAAAGATTATATATATATATATATATATATATATATATATATATATATATATTAAGCTTCTTGGCATGACCTTACTCCACACATGATCCATAGGGTAACAAAAATCTTCATACTATGTGAAAGAAATCTCTTTTCCAAAGGGCTAGTAAGACTTGTCTAACAGCCTCTTAAAACAATTGAGATCATTAAAATACCCCTCTGTTGCTTCCCAGCTGTTGAGTGTGGCCATCCACTATGGAAGACACAGGGCTCAGATTACTCAAGCTGGATTGGACCTGTAAACCTCTTTCCTGCCATCTCGCTTTCATGGTTTTAGGAAGTACTATTCAACATGCCAATGGAAGGAAGTAATGAAGCAGCCCCACCTGTGTGACAACAATGATCAGCATGGAAAGATATGCATACAAGCATGTGCAATAAGAGTCACTTACATACTTGTGGTAACCAACAGCTATCTAATTAGAATTAAGTCTGAGTCAATAAAAGAGAAGTTATTCCCAGTATGGGAAACATAGCCAGCTTTCTAGGGCTAGTGAAACTTAGGAAAAAAATACTACTGCTACCTTGCAGGACTTGAATTATTCCTTTCTATATTTGAAATATTTTCCTCACAGATAACTTTAGTTACCACCCCTCAAAAAAGTTGCATTGAACCGAAAAAGAATACCATAAGAGGAAAGCTCAACTGGACAGAATACATAGATCAACAGATCATGTGGAGCCGATGCCTGGTGGATACATCTACATCACAGCTCCTGCATTTATGGCTTAGCGAATTCCATGGAAGAAGGGGCAGAAAAATCTTAAGAACCAGAACAGTAGCAACTCTGTTGTGAAACTGTTTCGTTTGAAAATAGCCACATAAATAAGACTTAAAGAGTGGCAGTATCAATAGCCATGCTAACACGGAAGGTGAAATATTTTCAAGAGGTTCCTCTTTGAGACAAAGAACTACAGAAACTGCTTTGAGAAGAATTAGCCTCTCCCAAAGATAAGGTTTTCCAAACTGGAATTATCAGACTTGAAACATACCACCACCTAAAACAGACTCACTAGTTTTCATTAATATTATTGGTGCATATACTGTGTGCCTGTGTGTTGTCTCTGTGTTTGTCTGTATGTGCATGGCTGTGTGTGTGTGTATGTATGTGTGTGTGCGTGTGTGTGTGTGTGTGTGTGGTGTGTGTGTGTGTGTGTGTTTTTAAAAATACTAATCTAGAAAAACAGGCTATGAAATTGAAAGTAGGGGACTTGGAAGGGTTTGAAAGGATACAAGCTGGAGGTGGGTGGCAGGGGTAAGGAGAAATTATGTAATTTTATAATTATGATATTTCAATAAAACATGTTTTAAAAAATATCTAGTGCCAAATTAATTTTGAAAGGTAAACTCAACTAAAATATTAGCTTCCCATCACTACTCCTCTTTCCTTCTCTTTACATCAATAAGCTTAGAATGAAATGAAAATATAAATTAATACGTAAAATGAGAACTAGCACTTCAAGCTATACATGAACAGGTATAAGAATATATCACTGAGTTTTGTGCCGATATGGACATATACTACTTTTATCTCAATATTGTTTTTCATGGCTCATGGCTCATAATATTAGAAAAGTCTTTACTTTAAAATCCAAACAATACGGGGTACAACAAATATTCACACTGAAACTTCTCTCCTCTGAATACTTACAGAAAATATTTTCATGAGTCTAATATGGACAGCACTGTTTTATTTCTGTATCAGTAAGTTTTACATCTTCTCTATCTTTCATCTGCATTAGGAGACAATAACATTTCTGTTGTTTGAAATAAGCCTTTTGCCATGATACATTGTAGCTTCAACAATAGCAAGGGAGGGAAGTCTTCTAGCTCTATTTCAAGAACATACATTTTATTATTATAGTTAGTTTTCCCTGTGATATATTCAATAAAACCATCCAAGCCATGATATTTTTAAAAGTCTCTAAAATAAAGATAGTTAAAAAGAAACCTTTTGATGGTTTCTTCTTAAAAAATCTACATGAAAGTAATGAAAAAATACGTAATTGAAATTAATATGTTAATATTTATAGATATAGCCAAATCTTGGGGAAGGATATTGGGCACGTTTTTAGAATTTATGTAAAACTTCATTTCAGCATCTCTTAATTATGTATAATTTGAAATATGATATTTCAGATGATTCACTTCATATTTAGTAAGATATTGTATCTCTTCATTATCCAATTACTACTGTATGTAAATTAGAGATTTGTTCTATGCTATATACAAAATTACATGTAGGATGAGAGAGCACTATGATGTTTTATATTTTCCATTATTTTTACAATCATTATATAGATATATAGAATTATTATTGTAATGGGAGATTAATAGTTGAATATAAATTATATTAAAAATAAATCATGAGTTTTACTATTTTATGCATATATTGATGCACACAAATTAATTTTAATAAGTAAGCACAGATCCTACTTTATAAATCCAATACACTAGATTTTTATGTACCATATCTAGCAATTCAATGAACTATTCTTAAAAAGGGGGGATGCCTAATTTAAAATTGAAAAGAGAAAAAAGATAAATACCCAAATTTGAAAAAGTGATCCCTGACGTACACTTTGGGATATACTATTGCTCATCTCAGAACCATCAGAACAACTTTCAAATCTACCCCACAATTTGAAGAGCTCTTAAAAATTTACCCACAGAATCTCAGTACTTTTCTATGTCAACTACTGATATGCAATACATAAACCCCAAACATAAATTCAGGTTAATGAAGATTTATTGTTTCTCAAAATATGTGGTTCAATGAATGTCTAGCTGGCTGATAATTCTGAGGGTACGGTCAACAATATCTCAATTTGGCCTGCTCTTGAGTCTTAGCTCCTTGTGATCTCCATCAAAATTATTTCTTCCTAGTTGCAGATAATTAAAATGAATTCACATTGAAATACAGTGGGGCATAAACCATTTTAGTGGTGAGTTACAGTAAGATTGCCACATATAGACCTGGAGGCCAAGGGAGGTGTGCTAAAATGAAAACTGACAGTGATATTGCATCTAGCCAAAGGTGACTGCAGAACCATAGAACTCTTCTCTTAATGATGCCATGGAATATTTCTGTCCGCATTTCACTTTCATGCTTCAACTACTAGAAATGTACAGCAAGACATTCACTTTGAAATTTCTCTGTAAACACAGCCTTAGGCAATTTATACATTTGCTTTAATATATAATGTTGATGAGTTGTAAATACTTTTTTTTAATATATATATTTTCTGAAAATTATAATCTTTGAAACTATGCTTCCTGATATTACCATTGAGTATGTATCAGGCCTTTGTAAGTAAACGGTATCCAATCTGATACAACTATTCCTACTGAGGGATTCATAAGGAATATTTAAAATACTATTTTCTCATTCCTAATTAATTTTTCAATTTCACAAGGAATCAGCACTGCATTTATTCAAAACATGATTTCTCCAGTTATTTGATGGCTATGTTTAAACACAAAACAAACCATTTTATTGTTATTTTGTGAGTGTCACATCATGCACCATAACCCACTTACCGCTCCATTCCCTGTCTCTGCACTTCATCTTGCAACCTTGCTCCAAAATAGAAAAAAGAAAAAAACTCATTCTGGAAATTATAGTATATCACAGTGTTTCCCACAATATACCATTTTGTCCACACTTCTTTGATTGCAAGTGTTCATTCTAATGAGTCATTGATCTGATTTGAGGCCTTTGGCTTCTGTTACACTATCAATACTGAATGTCACTGAGGCTCCTTTTGAATATCCTGTTGTTGACTTGTGTCATGAAAATTCTATAATTTTGGACCTGTAGGATTGGCCCCTTCACACATCCCAGAAGCTCATTTGGTGTGGATGTTGGGGTGGGCCGACAACTAAAATCCTATATCTAGCCTGAGAGGTATCTGAGCTGGATGGACCCAAAGGTTTCCTGCACCTACACTACCAGGCTGAGCGCTCTTGTCCTGCCCCAATTGCCCTTCCCAATGCTGAAAGTCAACCAGAAAGGGGCAGAGCCAGCTCTCCTACTCTCAAGCCTTTGGTCTAGGTCGTTCATGCCCACACCAACAAGGCCAGCTCTAATATGTTTCCTAAAAGAGGTGCTTGACCCACTCTTTTCAGTATTACTGCCGATGAGGGACTGAGCCAGTTCTTCCACTCTCATGACCCTGAGGCCAACTCTCCTACCTGCCATAGGTAGCAAGGGATAATGGAGGTGGGGGGCAACAGAGATATGGAGGACATCATTCCCTTCTCAGGGTTGACTCATCCATGTGCTTGCTACCAGGTCCAGCTCTACTGTGCTCTAAAGGTGAGATGCAGGGGCCACTTCCTAGAATGCTGCAGTGAAGAGTTGGACTAACTCTCCTGATCTCCTGACCCCAGGGCCAGGTCTCCTGCCTGCCATAGGAGGTAAGGGGTAAGGGGAAAGGAGGATATTTTTCCTTGTTCATGCCACCACACAGAAGGCAGGTGATGGTTGGGGTCAGTTCACCCAAAACTCCCACAGTCAGGACTAGCTCTACTGTGAATCCTGGGCAACGTGTAGGGTCCCTGCTCTTCTGAATACTGAAACTTGCCAGGGGCAATGTCAGCTTTCCAGCTCTCATAGGCCCAGGGATATCTCAGCCACTATGCCCAGGTGAGTGGTGGCACTGTTTTCTACAGTCCTCAGACATCAACACATCCTCAGGTAGCAGACCAGGGACTTCTGACTAGACTTTGGTGGAAACAGACATATGATACTGTAGGATTATGGACCCAGAGATGTTCCCCAGTCATAGTCTAATCCAGGACCCCAGCATATTCTCAGGTGGCATCACTGCCTACTCACATCAGGCTCTTCCTTACTACCTTTTAGTCTCCGGTTCTACATCTTTTCATTGAGCCCACCTCCCTCTGTTTCTCTTTTATTTCCTTTTCTCAACCACTTACTTGCTCCTCTTAATGGTACCTGGAACATTTGAGTGTCTTGGGTTATCTCAGGAGTGATCTTAGGAATGGTATCTGGTGCTATGCCTGTACAGTATGACAGCTGGCATGGGTCATCTTGGGTGTGGTCTGTCATCCCAGCCATGCACTGAGATTGACCAGTGGTCATTTCAGACTAGCTCACTGTCCAGGCCCTGTGCTATCATATTGATGGCATCACTCCTATCCTGGGGCCCATCTGCATGGCCTATGGGGGTCCATGATATAATTTCTTAAATTCATAACAAAATGTTCTCTGATATTTTACTAAATTCAGTGTAATCCTGGTAAAGGCTGGAGGAAAAGCCCAGTCATTAAGAGAAAATGGCGGATCTTCCAGAGAATCTAGGTTTGATTTCAAACACCATATAGGTGATTCCTAACCATCTGTAACTCCAGTTTGAGGAAACCCAATTCTTACTTCTTGCTTCGACCAGATAGTAGGGATGCAATGTCCTTTGGTATGCTGGTGAAACACCAATACATATAAAATATTTTAAGTTTTTAAAATAATGTTTTTTTAAAGGAGGCCTGGCAGGGCTGGACCTACTTGCTATGGAAGACTGCTGTGGGGGTGTTAAACAATGAGCAGAATCTAAAGAAAATATAGACAAATTCAGGTTGCTCAGTCTCAGTAAGCACATGGAAACTGACCTCAAGCATGGGTGATAAGACCTGCTTTTTTTTTTTCTGAGTATCTAAGCATAGTGTAGATTAAATAAAAAGAACAGAAAGAAGGTTATCATAACTTAGCTATCATGAATGCCCAGCTCTGTATCTAAAGACATGTTCACTTGGACAATGTTCAGCATCTATCAGGCAGTAGTAGCTACAATTTTGAACCAGTGAGCTTGTTTCAGCAAGATCTGCATGGCAGTTGGCCGAGTTAAAAGCTCCACTCATTCTTTAAGCCAATGGCAATTAGGTTCCCATAAAGTAGGTGAAACAGTATTATGGATTTGTTGTAATATAGACATGTAATATATTTATGATAATCTTAGCAAATAATGTAGAGAATAGTATTCTTAAATATTCAGAATGGATAAATCTTTTGTGTTGAATGACATTAAAACATTCGGATGAAAAACAAATAATTGCATGAATATATTAATTATAAGAATCACATTATTGTATGATTGGATATTAATCACATTCATTAAATAATTAAATAATTTATATTAAAATTTTTAATTGTATTGATAGTAAAGTATTCATATATTTCTATTAACAAATATAGAGAATGTATGAATACAATGTATTTACTTGCATGACTCTCTTTGTTATTTCAGTAAAATGGAAGAGATACGTGAAATTTCAACTGGTCCCAGAATTCCTTAAATTGTTGCCCATTCATTTTTACTGAGGCTATCACTATCTTTGCTTTTATTAAATTGAATTTCCCTTGATACGCTACTATTATTTTTCCACATACAACTGAATAGTTGTTTGTTTTTTTAAATAAATGTCCACCTTTTCTCTTCTCTAATTTCTTGATTTCCATATTTTTCTACCATTTTTATGGAACAATTTTTATTGAGCAAGAACTTAAACTATAAAGAGAATTATTCATCTAATATAAGACATGTATTATCCTTACACAAATACACAGTCACACAGACATACAGTGACTCCTGAGGCTCAGTGACTCAAATCACCTCTTATTCAGCATGGTAATTGAATGGTGGAGTGCTAGTGAAGGATACTCTCACAAAGTCATACAATTTACACATATAACAAAGATCAGCTTCCCCAAACTAGATGGATCCATATTAAAATCATTCCACAGTTAGCTCTAAAGAAAAAAATACAAACAAACAAACCCATTCTGCTCTATGTGTTTAGGAATATAAAATTAACTAAAATAACATGGGAAATACTCATTTTGTAATTTTCTAGATGAACAAACACAGTCTCCCCCCTTCCTCCCTCTTTCTCTCCTTATCCTTCCCTTCTTTCTGTTCTCTGCCCTTAGTCTGGTCTCAAACTCAGTTATCCCCCTGCCTCTTACTTGTGAGTACTGGGATTAGAGATGCATCTCTGACCAATTACTTAAGTTCTTTTAATAAAGGAATTAGAAAATCTCCACAAATTATGCTTTTAATATTTAGCTTTTAATTTATCTTTATATGTGCCATTGTGTGTGTAGTAGGGTTGTCCACATGAGTGTAAGTCCCAGTCTAAACCCTGGTTCTGGAATTACAAGCAGTCATGAGCCCCCAGATATGGTGCCTCTGAAGGAACTTAGTTCTATTACAACCACTTTTAACCAGTGAGACATAGCTTGCCCTCAGATTATTGTATTACCTGCAAACTTACTGTCTTCCTGGCTCTCTTGGATAAACATAGAGTGCCTTTAAGACTCATTGCTTTAAATTGAGAAGAGAGATAGTTAGAATAGTAAATCACCCATATATTTCATTAATCTCTCCAAACTTCATTCCCACTACTTCTCCGTGTATTCTTTAACTATGAGGAAAGTGGAAAATGTCCTTGGTCAAGTGCCAAAGATCTCTCGGTAAGGCCTACATATTTGAAACACAGTATACCAAACACAGTATACAAAACCAGATCCCTGAAATTTCCCTTCAGCCTTCAATTTTCTCCTTTCCTGTTTAACTAAAAACAACTTCAAGCAGAAAGGCAAATTTTTTTTTTTTTGTGACGGACTTAACACATATCCTCTCAGATAGTGTTATACACTTCTTAAAATCTAAAACATGGTCTTTTCTAAATTGGTTTAAGTGGCACAGCATTACTATTGGGGATTATAGTATTCCAGTCTATATCATTTCTACAAATCTTCTTCTTAAAGCTTCTCAAATATTATTTAGTGTTTCTAGCTATATAGCAAATGAGACTGAGAAATCACAGCTGCAATAGTCACCTGTGTTGATAGAAGGAACACTATGCTGTGTTGGAAGTAATTTGCTGCTTTAGTTTCTATACTCTCAATAATACTATAAATGCTTACAATCAAATATTCACAACATGTTTGTCTTAGTTAGAGTTTTACTGCTGTAAACAGACACCATGACCAGGGCAACTCTTATAAAGGACAACATATATTTGGGGCTGGCTTACAGGTTCAGAGGTTCAGTCCATTCTCATCAAGGTGGGAGCAGGGCAGCATCTAGGCAGGCATGATGTAGGCAGAGATGAGAGTTCTACATCTTCATCTGAAGGCTGCTAGTGGAAGACTGACTTCCAGGCAGCCAGGGTGAGGGTCTTAAGCCCACGCCCATGGTGATAATACCTGATCCAACAAAGCCACACCTTCTAATAGTGCTACTCCCTGGGCAAGCATATACAATCTATTACAATGTTCTTACACTCATTGCCATTCCTTGTCATGATGCCAAATAGAAGGAAACTGTGAAACCTACAACATTTAGAAATAAATGTTTAGCTCTTTCCTCTACCTGTGTTCACTATTGTATTTATATATTGTGTATTATGCTTCAATGTTAAGAATAGCATTTTACTGAAACACAAAAAAAGATTTGAAATTGACTACTTTTTCTCCTTTGTCTTCTTCTTTCCCTCCTAGAAATAATACTAATAAAAAAAGTCTATCATCAAAACTAATTTGCAGTAATGTGCCTCTTTGATGTCATAAATGCATAAAATTCATTAAAGAAAGTTAATTGATTTTTAAGGACCCCTAATAATACTTAGATTAGGTTTTTTTTGAACATACAAGAAACAAAGACCTAGGAAATAATTAGAGTGAAGGATAATAATAATATTTGAAAGGTATATTTTCTTCAAGGGTGAAAAACATTTTGAAAAGCAAAAGCAAGTATTCCATAAGAATATCTATAATTCTGTTCAAACAGAGTGCTAGAAAGTTTCAAAGACTTTTTTTTTTGTATAAGGAACTTAGCAAAGCAGGCCAGCTGCAATCCTGGATCATGTGCTGCTGATACTTTATTCTAGGCCAACCTAGAATCGGCTGTCATGACTATAGAGAACACTGCATGAGGCAATGGAGTGAGTCAATGAATAGGACACAGTGCTCCCACATCTAGCTACTTGAGAACCAATGAAGTTATGGGAGTGGGTATAAAGGTTTGCTCGGTTCCTACAATAAAAGAGTATGTTTTTACCACTTGCATGACTCTCAGAGTCACTGTCATTGACTTTGCACCTTCTTACGCCTGATCCCATGGGTCTGTGTCAGCATCCCAAGCAACACATTTGGACCTCCATGAAAAGACAACACAAAGGAGTGAATGCTGTGGGTGATTGGCTGCAGCCTGAATACATGTGTATGGTCTGCATTGTTGATATTGTTACCTGTTATTTTTAGACAGGGTTTCACAGAATAGACCACTCTGAACTAAAACTCATATAGATCTTCCTGTGTCTGCCTTCTGAGTGTCAGGATTAAAGACATGCACTATTATGCCTGCCTTTATTCTCTTTTTAAACTATTTTAACTGTCTTTCCCATTCATTTTGAAATGTATAAAGTCTAATACTGAACACCTGTCCCACTGAAAACAACCAGTAAGCTCATATTAAAACATAAGTATCAATTATAGCAGCAGCAATCATTTAAAAGGAAATTTTGTATTTTATTTTAATTTACATATGTTTTGGTATTTGTATATAGGCACATCTACGTAATAGTTAAGTACTATGGAGGGCAGATGTATCATGTCCTCCAGAGCTTAGGTTACAGACAGTTCTTCCCAGAGAGATGGGCACCGGGAGCTGAAATTAGATGCTCTTAAAAAGTAGTACATTCTATCTCTTCAGGCCACAATATTTGTTAATTCACCTGAGCTGAATCTGCATGAGACACCAAGTGAAGAAGAAATGCACTTTCATGTAGATGAGCATGCTCAGTAGGTGGTTTGGGTGCCATTCATTTCAGAAAGATGGTGCTCCTGAAATTCCATTCTGGACATGATGTCTAACGGATTAAAAGAAAAAAGTTATACTTAATGTAAAGATAATGCATGATTTCTTGCTGGAATTTAAAGGTAATTCTTTATTGCTGAAGACAACATCTATTTCATTGAAAGGACTTAGAGGACTCCAGCTGGTCCTTCCCAAATGCTGCCTCCCAGAGGACTAGCTGTCATAGTACCAAAAGATGCTGCGTAGGCCGGCAAGAGAGGAAAACAACATCATAACAATGACCAGGGCGACAAGTGCTTAGTTACTTTTCTCTTCTGGTGATGAGGTACCAAGACCAAGGCACACATGAGCATATTATGGCATATATGTGGTGGTCAAAAGACAACTTTTAAACGTAAATTCTTTTCTTTCTCCCTGGGATTTGATTCAAATAACCCATCTTGCCTGCAAATGCTTTTATGTACTGAGCTTTCTCATTTGCTTATGCAGATCATTTTGAAGTAAGAGAATTCATTTTGAAAAAAAATATTTTCGTTTAAAGATTCTTGATTAAAGTGTAATTAAGTTGGAATTGGATACCCAAAATAAAAGAATCTGAAAACATTCATTCTGGAATGGAAACAGTTTTACAAATAACTGAACAGTCCAGACATTTTGTCTATGATTAATAATAAAAGTTATAAAATATTGCAGAGCTTAACTTTTAAAAATTAATTATAGTGAAATGTTCTTGATAATTCAAAACATATTTCTTTCAGTTACAGTTTACAGATTTCTTCCAGGTACAATGATATCAGCACCTCTCCTTTTGCTATGTGTCCTCTGCATTCTCCATCATTTTGTCAAATAAACAGTTGAATAATTATGTCATACATATACTACTTGTAAACACATCCACCCTACAAATTAATGGAACAAATCCATTATATCTTCTATTTTACGGACAAAAAAATCTCTTTTTAAAAAATTATATTCGGCTAGGCAGTGGTGGCACACGCCTTTAATCTCAGCACTTAGGAGGCAGAGGCAGGCAGATTTCTGAGTTCAAGTGTTTGAGGCTAGCCTGGTCTACAGAGTGAGTTCCAGGATAGCCAGTGCTACACAGAGAAATGCTGTCTCGAAAAACCAAACCAAAAAAAAAAATTATATTCATTATAATTGTTATAACTGCTATGATTTATAATTGAACCTGAGAGTATTATTATACATAAGATATTATACACAAAAAACTTTATAACACGTATTATATATTCCATATGCATTGAGTAATGAGCTATATTTTTTTCTAGGGAGTTTTGAGTTGTAAGATTTTAATAATAAAAGTAATCTTGTAATTTTATACTATGTGTGATTTTTGAGTACTCATTTACTATCTCAGTTCTTAAAATAATAACCATTCTTGCCTATTCTCCAAAATATAGCTAATCACTTACCTTTCTCTGTCTTTCATGGAACATGGCTAAACAAATTAAGGGGACACTATAGGTTCAATTAAGTGATGTGATGAAGGCCAGCCATGTAGGAACTGCATGGGGAAGCTTAGTGGATACAAATGTGTCTGTACTGTTGAGATGTTTTCTCCTTAACGAATATATGTGTGTTCCTTCATAGGAAGTAAAAGCAATAGAGAAGCACAGATTTTTCTCTTTCTTTTAGAACTTTAATGTGAGGATTTATAGAACTGCATTCAAAGCAGTTTAAATTATTTCTAGAACTGTTACTCAAACATGACATTTGTGTTGTTATTATTATTAATTATTTGTCATTATTTATTATTATTATTATTTTCAGTGGAGGGCAGGCAGATTACAGACCTCTGGTTAGTTACTTAAAAAAAACCATTAAAAACATAGGCAGAATGATTGCCTGCTGAGATGGTAAAATTCATCGTACCATAGAACATGGAACATTACTCATTAAGACAAAAATGAGTAAGGCCAGATCCAAGTTGCTGGACAGTCATTAAAAGGTTCTAGGTCATCCTCTTCAACTTCTTATCTCCAAAGATCAAAGAGGCAGCCACCAGGCTTTCAAGGTACCAATCCCAGCCTCAGGCTCATACACCATTTCACATTTCCTTCTACCTCCATCTCCATATCCTTCGTGACTGGAAAGTTGGGTTCCAAGGTAGATAATTTTGCTCAATGGAATGTATCAAATACCCGGCTTCTGTGCTTGCAGATACTATCAGAATATGAATAATTCCCTAGAATTATGGATCACAAATGTAGAGGCACTAATGTAGAATTTTTCATAAGGCAGAGGATATAGTTATTACGACAAATTGGCAACCTAAAGATTGGGAAAAATTCTTCACTAACCGCACATCCACAAGAGGGCTAGTATTCAAAATATTTAAAGAACTCAAGAAGTTAACCACCAAAAAACCAATCAACCCAATGAAAAAAAATGGGGTATAGAACTAAACTGAGAATTCACAACAGAGGACTCTCGAATGGCTGGAAAGCACCTAAAGAAATGTTCATAGTCCTTAGTGATCAGAGAATTGCAAATCAAAAGGCCCTGAGATTCACCCTACACCAATTAGAATGGCTAAGATTAAAACATCAGGTGACAACACATGTGTGCATGGATGTGGAGAAAGAGGAACACTCCTCCATTACTGGTGGGATTGCAAACTCGTACAACCACTCTGGAAATCAATCTGAACTTTCCTCAGGAAATTGGAAATAGATCTACCTGAAGACCCAGAAATACCACTCTTGAGAATATACCCAGAAGATGCCCCACCATGCCACAGGGGTATATGTTCCACTATCTTCATAGCAACCTCGTTTGTGATAGTCAGAAGCTGGAAACAACCCATATGTCCCATGACAGAAGAATGGATATAGAAAATGTGATTCATTTACACAATGGAACTACTCAGCTATTAAGAATAAGGACATCCTGAATTTTGCAGGCAAATGGATGGAACTAGAAAATATCATCCTGTGTGAGTAACTCAGGCCCACAAGGACATGCATGGTATGTACTCACTAAAAAGTGAATATTAGCCAAATTAAAAAAAAAAGTAGAGAATACCCAAGATACATTCCACAGAACTCAAAAAGGTCAAAAATCTAAAGGGTCTAGGTGAGGACCCCTCAATCCCACTTGGGAGGGAAAAGAAAGCAATCACAACCAGGGGGGGAGAGAGGTAAGCTGGGAGGGAAAGGGGATGGGGTGGGGGTTGGTAAGGAAGAAAGGAACATGATCTTGTATTGGGTGGCAGAAAAGGACTGAAGCCCTCATGGCCAGAAGAAAGAATGGAAACAGGCAATCTTGGGATGTAGGAGGTTGGGGTGACCATCCAGAATGTACCAGACACCGGAGAGGTGAGAGATTCTCAGGACGCAAAAGGAGGGTCCTTAGATGAAATGCCTTACAGTGGGGAGAGGGAACTTGTGGGGCCCACCTCCAGCAAAAAGACAGGGCATCAAATGAGGGAGGGGATTGCTATCCCACAGTCAAATCTCTGACCTATAACTGTTTCTGTCTGAAAGAACTGCAGGGATGGAAACGGAGAGAAGCCTGAGGAAAAGAAGGTCCAATGACAGGCCTAAAATTGGATCCAGCTCAAGAGGTGGTCCCACGGCCTGACACTACTATTGAGACTATAGAGTGCTCACAAAAATGGACAGATCATGACTGCCCTCTGAAAGGCCCAACAAGCAGCTGAAAGAGTCAGATGCAGATATTTGCACCCAACCAATGGACAGATGCTGTTGTGTCCTGTGGTTGAATTAGGGAAAAGCTGGAAGAAGCTGAGGAGGAGGGAAACCATGTTGAAGGATCAGCAGTCTCAACTAACCTGGACCCCAGGGATATCTCAAACACTGGATTACCAACCAGGGATCATACACCAGCTGATATGAGGCCCCCCAACACATATAGAGCAGAGGACTGCCAGGTCTGGGTTCAGATTCACCTAACCTTCAAGAGACTGGAGGCCCCAGGGAGTTTAGAAGTCTGGTGGAGTGGCGGGGGGGGGGGGTAGGCGGGGACATCCTTGTGAAAACAGGAGGGCTGGGAGGGTGAATGGGGAGGGGAATAAAATCTGGAGTGTAAAAAAAATAAAAAATAAAAATAAATAAATGAATAAATAAATAAATGATTAAAAAAAACCTGATTCTCTGAATGTTGCATTAAAGTTGATGTATTTAGGTATAGGCCAATAGAAAATATATAATGATAAACAATTAGCATTCTAGTTCTTACTGCTCTTTCAGAGTTAATTTTCTATTATTGCCATAACCTCAAGCTTTACACACATACAGTGACACACAGACAAACAGACTCACATATACACACATACACTCACACACTCACAAACACAAAGTAAAAATAAAAATGAATCTTAACAGAGGTCTTTTGCCTCAAATGTTTATGTGGGTCTGTGTGTTTAGTAACTCTCCAATTTTTCCTTTATTTGCCTTTCCATACTCAAAATTGTATTATTTCTTTTTTGGCTTTCTTATCTATTGCCCATATATGTTTTAGAAACTTATGTTCTGATGTTGTACAAGTTTTTTGAAGCCCAGGGAGTTATTCATAATTATATTATCATGTTTGTTTTTATAGAGATTATTGTCAGCAGATCAGCCTCCACCAAAGGAGACATTCTAACTGGTATTGATTTATCTAGATGATCTTCTTTCAAGCTGGTACTTCAGATTTACATAAATTCCCGTTTCTTTTCTATCTTCACTCTTTTTTTTTTTTTTTTGGTTAAAGAAAGTATAAAACTACAAAAACCTCTTACATGTTCTGTAAATTGTTACAGCATAGTCCATGGGTGAATAATGGTTTGAGTTTTGTTCTCATTTAAATACAAAGGATGAAAAGGTGTCATCTTTTCAATTTTGGGAGCATTTGGGGCTGAATTTTATTTACACTTCAGTTCACTTCGCTATGGCTTTTCTTTCCTTTATATGCTATCATAAATGTTTGAATCCCTTAGGACATGTACCCACTAATTAAACTATTAAAAGTAACAGATAAATAAAAATCTTGTTATAATGATGAAGGTAATCAAGACAGATTAATGAGAAGAATGGATATTCTCTTATGGAAAAGTGAATGAATTTCCATTTGCAGGAAGTAGAGAGGATTCCTAGTGAGAACATAAATAAGCAAAATCAACTACTGAAAGTTAAGTATGAGGAATATTTGCTTTTATCAGATAATGAACTAGCTCTGAATGATGAGAATACTAATGATTCTGTTGCTGGCACAAGAAAAATGTCATTAGACCTCAAAATTGTCCCATCAAACAGTTTTCTTCTAGAAGAAAGAATCCATAAATTTTGAAATAGGACAATAAATCTAAGGACAGAAAAAATGAATAGAATGTCCTACAGTGCCTTCAAATAAGACTGATATTTTAAAGTCTTATTATTGCCAGCAGATATACAGCTGGCATGACTAAGGAATTCCTTTATAAATCTAGCTCAAATCTGTTCAGCCAATCTCAAATCTAGATTATAGAAATAAATCACAAAGTTTTTTTTGAAATGTTGTTAAATATGAGGCCATTCCTAATATTTTATTCTTCAATGCATCCACTTCTCTTTTTGAAAAACTTTCTGGTTATGTATCTAATTTTCTTAACTGAGAATTCTTAAGTCTCAGGAAGCATTCTAAGTTGGCATACATTTAATGGGAACATATGTTAAATAGAAAGCACAAATTCAAATAATATCCTGCATCCATAAATATAAATATAAATAAATGTCAAGTGTATGTAGAGATACACCAGGGGAATAATTTACTTTCCTCTTTGAACAAGGTAGCAAAAGATTCCTGTTTCATTTGCAAAGAAACTAAGGTGTTGGGGGGGGGGGGGGGGGGGTTCATGTTGCTGCTGCTGCTGCTGCTGTTTATGAGCAACAACAGCTAGCATGAGAATAAACTGATCGTTTTCCTGAATTTTAAAATGAACGATGAAATTTTCAGGCAAAAGAAAGGTCATACTTTGAAGCTGATATTATTTGGTTTGAAGAGGTCAAAACTTGTCCTGAAGCATGCTGGGAGAAGCTCTGCAACAGATACCAGGGGTCAGTCAATTCTGAGACTGATTAGCATCAAGCTACGGTTGAGAAATCATGCTCCAGGCTTTGAGGAACTGTGGGAATGTGGTCTGTGGTATTTTGGGTATGAGGATTAACCAGTCCTCCTTCCTCTCTGCTCAACTCTAGAGTTCAAGCTTAGCGGTTAAATCTTCTCCTGGAAGCAGAGCCATTGGCATTCCTCTCATGCAAGGAAAAAATGTTCAGAAAATATCTTTAGCTACCAACAGGAAGGACACCAAATCTAGGGCAGCTACTATCATAAATGCTTCTTCTTGAAAGAGGAATAGACTCTGGATTCCTGTCTAAAGAACACTCCAGGTTTGTAAAAAATCAAAGTAAATGCACTAGAGGAGTTAGAGAAATGCACATACATGAAGACTTGATATTAGATCACTAGTGCATGCAAACACACACACAAACACACACACACACACACA
This sequence comes from Grammomys surdaster, assembly GCF_004785775.1. Taxonomy (NCBI): domain Eukaryota; kingdom Metazoa; phylum Chordata; class Mammalia; order Rodentia; family Muridae; genus Grammomys; species Grammomys surdaster. The sequence continues at coordinate 8,782,300 of NW_021604564.1, read as the reverse complement.
CACAGAGAGAGAGAGAGAGAGAGAGAGAGAGAGAGAGAGAGAGAGAGAGGCATGCACATATATATTAAAGTACAGTTCTATGCATAGTAAGAGCGATGGTGACAATAATGAAGAAAAAGAGAAAAAGTACTGGTTAAAGGAAATCTACAAATAATATTTAAAGGAAAATATTAAAATTCATATTTAATACAGTTGAAGTTTCTATAAACTAAATCACCGATGAACTAAAAAGTCAGTACTCTGGTCTATAAGATGAAATGGGAAAATTCATTCTGAGTAGAGACAGGACAAATATCTAAAATATGAGAGGCAGAGTTTAGAGAATTGGGAAACTATGAACCTCAGCCACTCAGTGACCAGAAGAAACTAGGACTAGCAGTAATCAAATCTTTATTGAGAAATTGCATGACTGGCAACCAAATGCCCTGCAATGTCAAGGCAGGACTCACTTGGGCATGTAGCTAACAAAACTGACGGATTTAGACCATCTGATGCTTCTCTGAAAGCAAGACTGATTTCTACAGGTGAAGCGAAAGCAATTTTTCTGAAAGTCCAGAAATATTTTATTGTCTTATACACTGTTATTTCATTAGTTTTTTAATATAGATTTACTCAAACTTATTCAGCTGATAAATAACATTGTTGACAAAACTGTATAAACATACATATTTTTTCAGAGTAAACTAAAAGCAGTAGAATTGCCACAAAATGCATGTTCCATGTTCTGGCTTGACAGTGGTAAGTTTATAAATTTAGGTTTCCAAATGAAGCCGTTTTTTTCAAGTCAAAGAGATGAGAAATTTTAAAATTAAATTGCTACATTGTTCCTGGTACATAAAGCATACTGGAATAAAGAACTAGGTGTATTCAACTGCAGGTCAAGCATTAAGAATAAAAGGTACACAATAGCAAGATACTGAGACCCAAAATTTTTGCCTTTTTAAGTAAATCACAAGTACAGGTATTTTTCCACAAGACTCTTTTTTTATAGGCTTATATTTCTTACTTTAGTTAGTGTACATAAATACTCTAAACTCTCTTCTTGTACAACAACATCCAGAGGTAGTGGAAAGGAAAGGAGAATAGGGAAAAAGAGGATGTGAACTTGTTTAGAAATAGTCCTTTGGAGTAAATCCAATCTGTCTTGTCAGGCTATCAGCAGTTTCGCTCACACCAGTCAGCAGAGATAACTCCATTCACTCGCAAACACCATTTCCCAATCAGCAACAGATGTTCCATCTAGAGGAAACTGTGAGGTTTTGTCAATTGCCTGAGGAGGTGCCTTATCCATGTATTCTAACCCTCTTCAACTGCAAGCCCCAAGTTAAACACTTTCTTTTATTAGTTTCATTGGCCTTGGTGTTTTGTCAAAGCAGTTGAAACATAAATAAAACATAGACATTTTTACTAGAAAAAGATGACAAACACATCTCCAGTGTCTCTGGAATTCCATTTCCTCCCTCAGTAAATTCAACCATGTAAACCATGTTGTTATAAGATAGTGTTCTGAAACATGTGGCTCATGTTTCAGAATCTCACATCAATTAAATTCCACATGACTTAGAAGCTAATCAAGTATGATAATAAAAACTGAGAAAGCTGTTTGAGACATAGAGGGTTACTGGAGAATAGAAAGGGTCTGTTATGCCACTAGCTAATTCAGTAATTGACCGAAGGACTCGGGACTCACTCTTAGTATTTTGGTAGCCGAAAAACAAAACAAAACCAAATTAGCAGAGGAAAAATGTACAAAAGATGCATTCTAGATGAAATCAAGGTCTTCTAATGGAATTACATGGAACATGCCTACTTCTCCTAGGAATCAGCATAGCAACATGTGTGAAACATTGACTCATTGTAAATGACCTACCCTGGTTGTTAATGGGAGTTGACCACAATAACACCTTCATTTTAATGAGTATAAATTTCCAGTTCCCCACAAAGAAGACAAGCCATTAGGATAAACTTCATGTCTTAAATACATCACTTTAGAAAAACTGAGTTCCTACTGAGTTCTGAAAATTCTGGGAACCCTTTGAATGTCCATGTTCATAGAAGAGAACTAAATACCAAAGATGTAATTAGAGGTTTTATTCAGTGAATTTAAAAAATTGTATACACTCATATATTATGTATATATGTAGTAGTGTGCCACAACATACTTGTGAAAATCAGAGTACATTTCTTGGAATTTGATTTCTTATACCATGTAGTCCTAAAAAAATCATGTTTTCAAACCCTTAATAATATTTTTTCATTCAACTGAAAGAAGACAGTACTTTTCATGTCTTCTGCTACAATTCATGTTAATTAAGGAAAAATGCTTTTCCTATTGGCAGCAAATGTTTAACTGTTATTTTGACTCATAAGAAAGTGTTTTTTCTATGGAAAGTCTGAAACAAACACAGACATAAATCAATCTTTTAATCAGTTATACTCTGGCTATGACTCCCATGTTTCAAAGGCAGGGAGTGATTTCATTAAGCTAGTGCTTAATGACTATATGACTATTAAGGAAACTTGTAAAGAAGAGGCATAATAGTGGGATGCTAACAGGGTCCCCTAATTTTGCTGGGAGAGGCTTTGTCATAGGTATGAGACTGGAAGTTCCTTGGAACTCAGTCTGCTTTTTCCTCTGTTCTCTTCTAGAAGACAGTGAGATTAAGGTTATAGACCAAGAAACTTGTGATTTTTCTCTAAAATTTGCCAAACTCTTGAGTGTATGCAGTCATAAAATATCAGAAGTTCATTTCTACAGAGAGAGAAAAGGCATTCCCAGCCTTTGGAGCCATGATGTAGATTAATGAGAAATGATACAGGAAACAGACTTTTAAATCATCTTTGCAAGAAGAACACTATTATAGTCTTTGGGCTAATTAATCCCGCATTTGAAAACAATCAGATGGGCTGGGTACATGAGGATGACAGCGTGGGATTACTTGCAATTAGTATCAAGATATTCTTAAGTAATTAGAAATATGTTATACAGCTTGGGTGATGGGCACTGGGTAAGAACATCTGCTATATAAATATGAGGACCTGAAAATTGCGTTAAAAAGCCAGCTGTAGTCATGTGTGCCCAAATCTCCAGCTCAGCATGGGTGGTGGTGAGAAGCAATAGAAAGATCTCAGGAGCTTTGTGGCCAATAGCCTCGAAGAAAAGCTGATGTCTAAGTTCAATAAGAAGCCCTAGAGGGAGACACTCGATGTCCTCCTCTGGGCTGTGCATGTAAGTACATAGGTGCACACAGCCACAAGCACACATGTATATACCATACATACCCACTCTAAAATGTAAATTGTACACAAAATAGTTATAATCTAGAGTATATTGCTCCATCTTTCAAGTAACATTATATATAAATAACAAGGTGATATTAATTTAGTAGATGATAACTTTTTACAAGCAAGAAATAGAAATAATAAAGAATAGAATGAGGCTTTCTCTCATCAGTAAGTACAACTGACATATTTTTCCTAAGCTAATTGTGCAATCATGTGGTTTTTGTTACTTGTGTTTTAGGTAAAGAACAGATTTAACATCTGCTTCTCTGTAATTAAAGGTCTGCATGCGGCCTGTCATGAGCTAAAAGAGAGTCAGTTTTAGTTTAAGCTTCACACATAAGGGAAAAGGGGGAAATTATAATTAAGAAAATGACTGCAAGTCACTATGGAACCTGTTCTTGGTGATAATAAAATGAGTGCATCCATTGAATTACCTACTTATATGTCTATATTACGACAGGAGGCCACCAACATCAGGCAAACCTGCACAGAAATGAAAACGCTGAGTCAGTGGTACTATTGCAACAGCTTAGCTAGTACATTGAACAACTGCCAAATGCTTCAGCTCCTCGGAAAGAGCATAAATATTCATTTCCTTGCATCTTTGTGTATGAACTAAATAAAAGCATTGAGATATTGACATTTCATTCCAGAAGGAAAACTAAGAATTTTCACTGACTGAGGATATTCAGATGATAGAGATAGCAGGGAAGGTTTTTGTCTTGAGTTCTCCTGGTATTGTCTTACTTCTATTCTGAGGTCAAGCAAATTACACAAGTGTCAGTCTACTGCAGAAAATATTTAATGTGAGAATATGGGTAAAGTAGCAATCAACAGCATCCAGAAGCTACATCAGGCAGCTGCATACTTTTTAAGTTTCATTACTTTTTATTATGAATCTTCAACACATTAAAGATTGACTGCTATGAGAGACTTTAAATAAAGACTTGCAATTATTAGTTTACTGGTCTTACTCTATTTGTGTGCAATGCACTTTGTCATGGCTGCAATGACAGTGTTTATGCAACAATGGAGGTATCTATTAGTTCATTACACAAAAAATTTGCATATTCCTGATACAGACAATCACCTGAATGACTTTATTCATTCATCCAAAATAATACTCAACATGCTTAACATAGTAGTAATATATTTGTTTATGTATATATTTGTTTATGTATATATTTGTGTATTACATAAAGAAAATACACCATTAACATACTTATTCCCTATGACATCTAGAGTGCTTACAATGTACAACAGCTATGATGGAAGATGCTTTCCAATCCAATTGCTGCAGAAAACATATAGTAGCAGCATAGCAACCGTGAAAAATTTAACAAGAGAGCATTAGTCAGAGTAAACTATATAACATCACTGGATGTTTATTCAAAAAAAAAAACAGTATGGGTGATCACTTGACACTACTAGTCTCCATAAACACTTCTAATATGCCACGGTGAAAGTTCCCCCTATTCATCTAAGTCTAGCTCTGATATGGTCATTCTGCACAAATTGTTTTAGTACATATAGCCTATCTTAAACACTAGAATAAACCTAGAGTAGCTGTGATTGAATTCACAAATGTTGTCTAAGAAATATGTGATGTGTTCTTTGAGTTCTAAGCTAGACTTGCAGGATGCCTCTACACTTCTCTAATTCTTCTTCTTCTTCTTCTTCTTCTTCTTCTTCTTCTTCTTCTTCTTCTTCCTCTTCTTCTTCTTCCTCCTCCTCCTCCTCCTCCTCCT
>NW_021604564.1:8751664-8777167 GCF_004785775.1 Grammomys surdaster | reverse complement strand
CCTCCTCCTCCTCCTCCTCCTCCTCTTCCTCCTCCTCCTTCTTTTTCCTCTTCCTGTTGGTGTGGATGTGTTTCAGGAATGTCTCAGCTCCTTGATGCAAATGATGCAGGGCAGGAAACAGGTGCACCTGGGGCAGGAGCCAAAAGTTAACTGTCTATTAAAAGTTCCCAACAATTCCTTGACATTGAGACATTTCCTCCATTGCTAAATAGGAGAAAAATGAAAATTAAAACTTTTTTACTTTTAGTACTTTTGAGTACAGCAGTTTTTCTGTAATCATACTACATAATGTACTTACTTTTGAAATATTCCTATGTTACCTTCTAGTTTCTATACTGAAAATTATGTAAATTACATTGCTTAGTTACTAAAGTCTAAGCCAAACCTATTTATTTTTCACAAGATTGATGATTTCACTCTATGGCAAATTATTAAGAAAGTAGTGAATAAAAGCTAGGGGAGGTATATATTAACGAACCAGTTACTGAATAAATAAAAGCATTTAGAATTTCTTAAAAATCAAGTGAAAGGGATGAGAGATGGCTATGTGGTTTAGAGTACTGGCTGCTTTCATAGGACTCTACTTTTATTAGTAGCACTCACACGATGGAGGAAACCATCTGAAACAACAGTTCCAGAGGATCTAACGCCCTCTTCTGTGCTCTGCTGACACTTCATGCATGTGGTACATGGACATGAATTCAGATAAACATTCATAAACATAAAGTACAAATAATAAACATACAAGAAAACATCCAATGAACACAAACATTAGCAGCCAATTAACATGTAATTAATTACATATTACCATGTAATTAACTACACATTGTCCATTTATCTTTATTTTTTAGTTGAAACTAAAAATATTCTGTTGAAACTCTGCAGAGAAGTGGCTTCAAGTTATTACCTCCTATCATTGATCTTCATGGTAGTAGTGGTTATTGTGTTCTATGAATTAACCAGAGAAAAATAAGAGAACCAGTGAACTGCATGGGCAATAATTCAATAAAGAAAATGTAAGTAGCTTAAGAAGCTATAGATCCAATCAGAAGTATTATGACTTGTGCTATGGAGTGATACAAAAATCTCATTGGTAAAATGGATGTAAATAAAGGAACCACATCAATGCTGTTTTATGATTAAAGACAACAACGTGGTCAGACCAAAAACATGAAAGTACTAAGAAGAGGCTAGCTGCATCTAGACGGCAGTAAATATTATTAGTAGTGGTAAGAATGTTGGGATAAAAGATACTATATGTCCAAGTATTTCAAGGAAAAAACAAGGCAAGATTATTCTTCAAGGTGGTATAATCTACTTGATCATATAGGATTAAAAATGAACATTTAAACCATGGTTGAGAAGATTCTGTACTTCTCTATAGACAGTTTTTGAATGTTTCAACAGTCATAGAGGGCTTGGACAAAGTTCTGTAAATAGAGTAATATTTGAAATGCAGTGCTAGTAAAGGTGTAAGGCTTCCCATGTGATGAATTATTTGAAATGCTGCCTTGCCTGGTTGAGGCAGGGGTGGGTGGGTGGGGCTTCCCAGTAATATGCATTTCATTGCACAAATTGAGAGAATTTATATTCATTGTCCGAGGTTAGAGGTAAGAGGTAAAGGAGCTCTAAATGTAATGATAAATGAAATTTATTACTGATACATGAAGTTTGGCCAAGTTTTCAGTAAGAAAGAATGTGAAAAGGCTGAACCACTCAAACTGCTGAAGCCAATATATAAATCAAGGTAGAACACAAGGCCATATCAAAACTATCCTCCAGATAGGAGGGCGATTGTTGAAGTAGCAGCTAAATGCTTCATAGGTAACCAGTGATAAAATCTCTGCATTTATATAAAGAAAATTTTGTTATAATAAAGTATGAAGAGACAGTATTTTCAGAAACTTTGCACTATAATCAATATCACTGTTATCTATTCATTTCTAGAACTACATTACTGGAAACTAATCCATGAGTAATGGAGTTCTCAAAGAACTCCAGGTCTTTTTGATTCAAACTACTAAAATCAGGGTTTTACTTGTTATCAACATGGCCATATACTGTTTACCTCTAACTTAAAGGAAGTTTTCTATATGGGTGATATAAAATGGAATTTTAGTTGAAGAAAATTTGACAAGTTAAAAATATTACATGAGTTTGATGTCAAATATCAGCTACTGTAATGAAATTTTGGCCGTGAAAATGGTCTACTTTGAACTGAAGCTCATTTTATAAATGAAAAACACAGTTAAAGACAAGGTAAATGACATCTACTGTCATTTTTAAGCAATAGCTTTACAACAGAATGTTTAAACAGACCATCTTGGTATCCTCAATCAAATTCAAACATCAAAAATATCTTTAATAACATGACTAGATGCTGTTGGGTCATGAAAATCTACTGGTTTTCTATTTTTAAGATGTCCTGTACTGAGAGACATTTGTATCTTCTAGATTTTTCATTAAGAATATGGTAATTATCCCAGCACTTGGGAGGCAGAGGCAGGTGGATTTCTGAGTTCGAGGCCAGCCTGGTCTACAGAATGAGATCCAGGACAGCCAGGGCTACACAGAGAAACCCTGTCTTGAAAAACCAAAAGAAAAAAAAAAAGAATATGATGATTATGTTCTGTCCATAATCTTTCTCAATATAAATACTTAACTGAGAAAATTTAAATGGGTATTTGAAAGAATACAGAAAGTATAACTTTCTATAGTAATTCTGATTATGTAATTATAGTTGTTATTTTATATATTAAATTAGAATATTTTATCAATTTTTTTATTTCCATTCACTTTAAGAAAGAAAAGCAGGCTTATTGAATTCATTGCATGGGGCAGCAGACTGTACAGTAACATGAATGCTTTAACTTTTTTAAAACATTGTTAGAGAAGAATGTACTTCTTATCAGAACACTTTGTTAGCTAATCACAAACAAGTCCAGGGTATAACCCAGTGTTCAAGCTCAGATCTAATATTTACTATCTCTGACTGTGACCCCAGTACAGTCAAAGCAAAAGACAAAAATTAAAGATGTCAAAAATAGAAGTACTTACTCTCTTATGATATCAGTTTCATAAATGCCAAGATGGCACAGAGGATCCCTAACTTTCTCATCATTCAAGTGCATGAGACATCTCCAGCCACCTTATTCGTTGTTCTTTCACTTGTTCAGTGATGTTCTACACAGTAATACTGCTTCTCACAGCTGAGCCTTTATTTTGGAAAAAGAGGTATTGATTTGCTCTGGCATTGTATTAAGCTTTTGTCTACAGTACTGAGTCAGATGGCAGACACTCTGGTCAAGTGAGACTTATAATCTACTCTGAAATTGTGTCTAAACCAATTTTAAAAATCAATAGCTAAAAAAAATTGAAGTGCCATTATAGTATATTTTGAGTGCTTTTAACAAAAGTTCCCCAGTCCATTTTAGATCTGCACTTTAAAAGGTTTAAGAGAGAGCTATCATTGAGATTTTACTTTGGTTTCTTTGTATTATTTGCATATTTAATTTAGCTCCAGAAAACTTAAAGATTTGTATCTACTCCTAATGTCTCTTGATATAAAGTGCTTGAAACACAAAATCCTCAAAGATACAGAGTTGCTTCCAAGGAGTACTTCTTGAATTCAGTTCAGAATTCCCAAGACTTTCTGGAGATTATTAGATTTGCATATACATTCTTTCAGCCAAGGGTAGGAGTTCACAGATGTGTTTAGCACCTACTGGAAATGCCACCCATAGACTTCTGTGTGTGTAGATATACTCATGCCTCTCCCACCAGCAGGGACTCACAGACAAACTGAACTTTTGCTTCTTGGAAAGTTCAGTACAAATAGCTTGTTCTATTTTATGTCTTTTTTCCTCGTAAATGGATGTATGTTTTCTAAGAACTTGAATTTAAATGAGATGTTCAGTATTTCCAAAAGAACTTCCGTTTTCTTTCCAAGATAGACTGTTTATTAGAATTAAAAATATTTAATATTGGTTATGATATTTGTCATTGCATGTGGATACAAATGCCAAGCCATGTATGTAGAAGTCAGAGCCATATCTTTGAATCTTGTTTTGGTTCATGGAAGAAGTAGATTTGATTACCAGTGGTTGCCAAAGAACATATTAGAGCATGAATTCAGCAGTGATATGCCAGCATATGACCAGCAATAGAATCTATTGAATTCTAAATTACTGTACAGACAATCATGGATATAGCCTGGTCTAGCTGCATTAAAAGACATGCATCATAGTTTTATCATGATAGAGTCCGTGACTACTGGGGCACTGTGAGCCATTCATTTCCTGAGAAAATGAGTCTCTCTCTTAGGGAGTGAAATACTTAAGACACACATTTTTCTCCATTTTCCCTAGGAGAGAGCGAAGCATGTAGAAATTTGACAGGACAATGAGTCTTAGGCAGTAATCTTCTGTACCTTGTATTGATTGGAAGATTCATTTTTTTTCTATCAACTACCATTGTATTGATCCTGGCAACCATCATTGTATTCTGTTTCTGATAAAGATTGTTTGCAATAAAGTTGTCTCAAACTCATTTTGCTGAGACCTCTCCATCCCAGATGCTTTTCATTTTCCATAGACTTTAACAAGTAACCTTGGCTTGCTAAGTAATCTCTGGTGCTTACATTACTGTAACAACCTCTGTGCTGGTTTCAACAAGAATGGTCCCTCTAGGCTCATATATTTGAATACTTAGAGAATGGCACTATGTTATAAAGGATTAGGAAGTGTGACCTTGATGAACGAAGTGTGTCACTGGGAGTAGGCTTTGAGGTTGATTCGTTCAATCCAGACCCATTAGCTTTCTCTATCCCTGATGCCTGTGGATCTAGACATAGAACTCTCAGCTATTTCTCTTCCTGCTGCCTACAGAGTCAGATATAAAACTCTAAGCTACTTCTCTAACACCATATCTGCCTGCATGCTGTCATGTTCCCTGAAATGATGACAATGCATTGAACTTCTGAAACTATAAGCAAGTCCCAATTTAATGCTTCCCTTTTTATGAGGACATGTCATGGTCACAATGTCTGTTCACAGCAATAGAACAATGACTAAGACAGAAGCTGGTACCAGGAAGTGGGATATTACTGTAACAATCCTGCCTGTATTCCTTGTTGGTAGAATGTGGACCCCAGGACTTTGGATTAGAAAAACAGTTCAATGCTTTAAGCAGGGTTTAATGGGCCATACTACTAGGATTTTGGACATGGTACTGAGAGCAATGTAGACTATGAAAGCCCAGTTTAAGAGGCTTCAGATGAGAAAAATATTAGTGAGTGGCCTGATATTTTGGCAAAGAATGTGGCTACTTGCTGCACTTGTCCTATGGTGAAAATGAACAGTTTGAGATTAATGCCATCAGAAGAGGATATTTCAAGGTAATTTAATATTGATTGTGTTATGTGGTTATTGGTGGTCACCCTTATACAGATCTATTACGAAAAGGAGCAAGCTGTGCAAGGAAAAATATAAAGGTACAGTTTGAGAAGAAAAGGCACACCAGGAAATGTAATAGACTTAAGTCTAGGGCTCAAGGAGATAAAAGTTTAAAGAAAAGTCTGATAATAAATGGGAAAAAATGGAATAGTGATCTTAGGGTAAGACTCAATCAAACTAAGCTTCCAGCTTGTGAAAAGTAATTAAAGAAAATATCAAATGTTCTCCCAGGAATCTGTGAACATGACCCTAAATAAGACTCCTAGCAGTAGGGGATAAGAAACCTGAAACAGCCACCTCCTGCAACCGGGCAACACTTCCAATAGAAGCATGTGGACACTAACTTAGCCACAAAGGCCTTGACTCACATTTCTTCCTGTCCACAAAATGTGCAGTGGAAGAGGGAGAAGAAATTGAGGAAATGGCTAACCAATGACTGACCCAACTTGAGATCCATGCCATGAGAGAGCCCACCCTTGACATTTGACACTATTAATGATACTCTGCTATACTTGAAGACAGGAGCCTAGCATGCCTGTTATCTGAGAAGCTTCACCCAACCACTATTGGAAGCAGATGCAGAGACCCACAGCCAAACATTGGGCAGAGCTCAGGGAATATTATTGGAGATGAGAGAAAGGACTGCAGGAGCCCAAGAGCCCAAGGGGTCAAGAAAACCTACAGAATCTACTCATCTGGGCCCATAGGGGCTCAGTGACATAGAACCATGAACAAGAGAGCATACATGTAGAGATCTAGTATACACACACACACACACACACACATATGTATGTCGGAAAAATTAAGGTCACAGTGTTGGAGTCACAGTGGGTTTCTATGCTGGCAGGTCCCACATACACGAGTAGATCTAGGGTTCTAAAGGCTGGGGGCTTTGGAGGCAGTAGGCCCCAACGACAGGAGGAAGTCCTTGGTTCCAGAAAGGTTTATTGTCATGGCAGATGGTGGATGGATCTGGATGTACTGCCGGGGGGCCCCCGCCCCCATAAAACTCAGGGCAGTCCTGAGTTAAATAGGGTAGGAGGAAAGGGGAGGTTCTGGGGAAGCATGCTTAATTTGCTCTGCCCCCTGGCCTTCATTAGTATGTAAATCTCTAGGGCCTGAGGCCTGAGGACTCTATTCACACCCTCTTCCTGTGCACTTTGGGAGGGGCTGTAATGGCGTGACTGAACAATGTAGGTCTATGAAGACGAGACAGCTTGTCAGGACCCTGGGTTCTGGGGATGTGGGCGAACTCCTACTGGTTCTCACTTAGAGTCTCGGGGTTCTAGACCCATGTCCAGCCATGAACCAGGATACCCTCATGCAGTACCCCCCCACACACACGTGTGTGAGTGTGTGTCCTACGTTAAACGTGGGACACCTGACAGCAGGAACAGGTGCTGTCTCTGATTCTATTGCCTGCTGTTGCATCCATTTCCCCTAACTGGGCTGCCTTATCTAGCCTCACCAGAAGAAGATTCACCCAGTCCTACAGCATCTTGAAATACCAAAGTGGGTTAACAGCCATGAGATGGCTTCCCTTCTCTGAAAATAACGGAAAGAGGAGGGGGGAGGGGTGTGTGTGTGTGTGTGAGAGAGAGAGAGAGAGAGAGAGAGAGATTGAGAGACAGAGACAGAGAGACAGGACTGGGAGGAGAAGAAGGGAGGGAAGCTACGATTAGGATGTAAAGTAAGTGAATAAATAAATTAGTAGAAAAAATGTTCAGTAGTAAAGGAATCTGTTGAAAACAGAAAGCTGACGCAGATGTAACTGAACTGGTACGATGTTCTAGCCTCAGCAAATAGAATTTAACAGCTTTAGCCACATAGTTCAGATGCCAGAGAATACCTGCCAAGGAGAGCTGCCAGCAGGGTGAGGAACAACCCTAGAAAAGAAAAAAAAAAATGTTGCAGTCAACAAGGCTGAAAGGAGTGAAGATCTGAAGAGTTTACATTAGACACAGAGATGTAGGTTTTGGAGTTTACCTAGTTATTTTCCTGTCTTGCTTTGGCCCAGTAGCTTCTCACTATGCTCCCTTTCCTTCCATTTGGAATGGTTTTGTATATTCTGCTATTGTATGATGGAAATTCTGCAATTTGCTTTTTATTTTGATTTCATAGAGAATAACAGTTAAGAGAGTACCATGAGTTTCAGTCAGAAGTGATGTTGGGCTCTGGACTTTTAAACTGTGTTGGGATGTCGCCTATGGGACTTTTGAAGTTGGACTGAATGCATTTTTGCTTTACAAGCCAGGGGAATGGAATGTGATGGTTTGAAAAAGAATGGATGCTATAGCTTTATATATTTGAATGCTTAAGAATTAAACAACTTAAAAGGATTGGGGGTGTGGCCTTGTTTGAGGAAGTATGTCACTGGGGGTGGGCTTTAAGGTTTTAAAAGCAGAAGTCAGCCTCAGTGTCTCTCCTGCAGCCTGCAGATTTGAGTTTAAAACTCTGAGCTACTTCTGTAGCACCTTGAATGCCATGTTGATTCTCTCAGCCATGATGACAATAGACTAACCCTCTGGAACTGTAAGTAACCCAAAATTAAATGCTTTCTTTTACAAGAATTGCCATAGTCATTGTGTTTCCTCACAGCAATTGAACAGTGATTAAGACAACCTCCAAGCAGAATTGTTTGGAAAAAAAATTGTCCTGGGGTGAAGGCTGCCTCGAATTGTCTGCTTGCTTTTGTCTTTCTACCACTTTGGTATTCACATGGCCATCTGAAATTTAATGATCTTTATCATTCTCCAATTAAGTTATGTGAGGTGAAACTCTAACTCAATTAACATGCATCATTCAAGGAGCACTTTGTATGTCTCAATTGTTGAGAACATGCTACCTTTCCACAGTGATCCACCGTTGACCAGTCATTGCATCTTTTGGAGTATCCTTCTGAGACCTATTAATCTTTATGTTTGAATACCAGCACTACAATTTTGTACTCATCCAATTAAAACTGAGAAAGTATAGTGTTTGTGAATAAAAATTGTTTTGCTATAAAGAAACAGATTTGAAGAAGTTATAAGTCAATAACATACATATTACTCATGCACATTTTCCCTTATTGTGAATATTAAAAACTCTTAAAAATGAAAAAAAAGAAGAATGTTCTACATAAGGAAATGGTTGGTTTTCAAATGCCCTCAAGTATAATCCAATAGGTAATTCAATAAAGATAACATACTTAACATTTATTTACCACAGAGCTAAAAAAAAATTGAAAAGGCTAATTCTGGATGGATTGAATTCCTCTGTGATTGTGGACTGTAGCTGTAGTGACTCATTATAAGTCAAGCAGACAGAGTTCTCAGATAACTTTGTTATTCTTTATGTCTTTCACTACACCCTCAGCAGACAGAACTTTCTCTCTCTCCCTTTCTTTTTGTCTCTGTCTCTCTCTTTCTGTCTCTCTCTTCTTGTCTGTCTCTCACTTTTTTGTTTCTGTCTGTCGCTTTCTTTCTGTGTATGAGTGTGTGCATCCACACACATAAACTTAAATGATGCTAAAATATGTGACTTCTCTCTGTTTTGTGTTGTGTATATGATCTACTACAAAAGCTCTCACTATTAAACCCTCACTTTAAATAGATGTGGGACAAGAAAATCATTAGACCTAGGAAGTACCACTGTTTTACAATAAAAGCTCATGAATATGTAAATATATTAAACTAGTGTATATCCAAACTTAGTATAAAACATGATAATAGTATGGAAAGGCTATCATTATTGTGATTACCAACTGTACCCAAAACAATGTAGATCGCTATTTCATTTGAAAATCTTACAAAATATATTCATTTCTTCATAATCCCTGGATGTATTTCCCCAGTCTGTAGGCTGCTACTGTATTTTCATGATTATTTCCTGTGCTGTGAAGACATTTCTCACTGTGAAGTGTTTCCATGAATTTGTTTTTCCCTTTGTAGCCTAAGCTTTTGTTGTATTATTTGAAACAAGAACTCATTGCCAAGATCAATGTCAAGGAGCTTCTTGTAGTGTTCTACCACAAGAGTTTTATAGATTCAGGTCTCAACTTTAAGATTTTTAACCATTTTCAGTTGATCTTTGTGTATTGCAAAAAATAAAGCTACAAGTTTATTCTTTTGAGTATAGAAATACAATTTCTTTAGTACTGTTTCTTAAAAATATCATCCTTTCCTGGTGTCTTTGTTTCCCACATGGAAAAATTAGTAGGTGCTCTCATCCACTTTAAGCATAAGGCAAATAATAAATAACCTAAGAGGAGTTTAATTTCCAAAATTTATAACTAACTCATTGATTGTTCTGAAATGGAGCATAGACAAAGTGTAAACGCTTTCAGCAGTGACCCAATTGCACACCTGGCTTAGGACAAAGTTGCCTGCATGCTAACTCTGATCAACCAGTGAGTCTATGAGAATTACATACAGAGCAATGAATGAGGAAATATGGACAGGAGTACAGGAGGATTACTTTGAAGGAGCCACAGTGGAAAGTCTGAACCTAGAGGTGATGATGGTTTCCTCATAGCTGCAGAGTTGGGATGACTTTCCCTTGTCCTTCCTTATCATATTCTCTAGCCTCTCCTTTCAACTAGTTGCAATTAGTGCAGAATTGGATTCAATTAAATACTTAGTTAAGGATCCCATGACCCTCCTTGTATTCTCTGTCTAAGATGGTAGGTAAATTGTTAACAGGTCTAGCTGTCATGATCTTTTGTGTGATCCCAGCAGAATCCCGAAGACAGTGGGTGCTTGGAAGAGAGAATAGTTCTATGCAAATTCACAGTAACTTGAAATATATAAAATTCAGCAAGTTCATTGTGATAAGATAGAGCATTGAAAATGATGCTTATCCACTTCCTTGGATATAGAAACTTCTGCTACAATTCTAAGTAACAGCTTTTCTAACCGTAGCCCAAGCTTGTTCATACAAGCAAAGGCTGAGAGCATCACTCATTAAATCACCAAGATATGATTTGTTTCTCTCCAGACACTAGATGTATCTGTTTACATACTATAATAAGCTCTATTTTCCAGTAATATCTGTCACTGTCCCTCTTTGTGGCAAAGAAATGGATGATTTTATATAAATAACACTGCTGTAAGACATTTGCTTATAGATAAAAATAAAATTGCAGACACTTGAAAGGTAAACAGCAAACATTCTTTGTTCTAAGGCTTACAACCAGCCTACTTACTGTCAGTGTGTGTGCATGAGTGTGTGTGAGTGTGTGTGTGTGTGTGTGTAAAACATAACCCAAATATAGCTAAGAAAAGGACAATGAGAAATGTTTCTGTTGGTCATGAATGGTAGTGTAAGGAGGGCTCGTAAGCTGATAAGTTTACTATTCTGGGAAGAAAACACTTGGAAAAAGCTGTCTCCTAGTCCCAGGAACACAAGTAAATCTCATGTTAAAGAATTATGAGAAGACAATTGGGATTGTCTTTAGTGAAATATTATTTAACTATGATGTGTTAAGAGTTTTAAAAGACAGAGCATTTAAGGAAGTCTATTTACTGTATGTTGGTTATAGTCAAAAATTTATATGAATAGGTTCCTTTTTCAGATAAATCTTTGCCATGATTCACTCAAAATAATCATTTTTAGGTGGCATTATTTCTACAGAGAATGCTAGAAAATTCAAGGAAAGATGATTTATTCATGAGAATTATTCATTTAATTTCCATCATTTAGTATTTATATTCCTTTTCCATTAATTTATTCATTTCATCTTTATTCATTTATGCATTTATTAAATATTTATTTTAATGAGTTTTATTATAACTACAGAAATGATAGGATGAGGGTTATAGTGAATTTATTCCTTAAACAGGTTTACGTTTGAAAAATCCTCTGAGTAGTCAGTAGTCAAGTCTACTTGACCTAAATTCACATTTTTTTTACATTTTCACCATTTTGTTTGGTGTTTTAATTCTTGATCTGGATATTTTCCTTGAAGTAATTTTTGATAAATCATTCAGCATTTAGTGAATCAAATAATGTTTTGTACAGTGAACATCTTATATGTTAAGTTATAGGTTTTATTTAGCTGTCACAATCAAAAGTACTTATTTTTATCAAAAATTATATAATTTGTTAGTTTTAACTTGATTACTACTACTCATGCATCACTTAGCTTTGGGTATGGTCATGTCAGACTTCATTTTCTTCACAGTGTTATTCTTGTGTCACTAAAACTAAACTTGCCATATGTATATGATATGTGATATATATTATAATGTGTCTGTATATATATATATATATATATATATATATATATATATATATATGGACTCTACATATGAAAATATAAGTAAATTACATTTACATAGCAAGCAGAGTTGTTTTTATTTGTTTAATGATGGTTGCGTTTCTAGTTTTGCTAGTCTAATGGAGCTTGAAATTCTGCTTCCTCTGAGCTTTAGTGTGGACATATGGCTCTTCTGATTTTGAAAATGAACATTTCCCCATGTGTATCAAAAGGAAGAGAGAGAAGAGGTAGAGATACAAATATAGCAATTCTATCTCACTACTTAAATATTGAACTGGAACATCATTGAATAACCTGTTCCTTTGTTGTTTGTTTCCTCCCATCCTGTTTCCTGTTTTCATCTTGGCTTTATCTAGCTACCCTTTCCCTACTCCTCACTCAGCTCTTAGCAGCTTATCAACTTTGGATTCTTGCTTCTTTTAGTATTTTATTACTTTTTTTGAAATCATACATTCAGAGTATATCACCGAAAAAGCTCCAGTCCTATCTTCTTTCAAGCCCACGTGATTCTTTCTCCTGCTCTTGGTACTGTAACTTTGAATAGTGCTATGCTATACTATACTGTACTATACTATACTATACTATACTATACTATACTATACTATACTGTATTGTCCTGTGCCGGAGTCACTCTTTTTCTGTATATGTGTGTATGTTCACATGTGTTTGCAGTATGTATGTATGCCTTTTGTGAGTAGGTGCACAGTGTGTGTACTCCCTTGAATGTGGAGACAAGAGGTCAATGTCAACTGTCCTTCTTATTCACTTTCATTTTATTCTTTTTATCTTTTCTTTCCATTTGTTTATTTTACTTTATGTGGGTGAGTGTTTTGCTTGAATGTATGTTGTGCACCACATGGATGCCTGATACTTGGTGAGCTCAGAAGAGTGCATCAGATCCCCTGGAACAAGTGATAGAGATGGTTGTGAGTAATTACATGGGTTCTAGAACTGAACACCAGTACTCTGCAAAAACAAGTGCTGTTTGTTACTAAGCACCCCACAGCCTCCCATTTGTCTCTTTGCTTCCTTGCTTGTCTATTGTTTGAGATGTGTCCCTCACTCAACCTAGATTTACTGATTTGGTTAGAATGGCCAGTAAGTCTAAAGCATCCTTCTATCTCAGCTTTCCAACACTGGGATGCTAGGTATGTGCTAACAGCTGACTTTTAAAAGAATTCTGGGGAATCAAACTCAGATTCCCCTACTTTCTTTTTATTTATTTATTTATTTTTTTTAATTTCTTTTTTTTTGAACATGAAATGCTTTTTTATAGCATGTTTTACTTTCATATGAAGCAAATTATTATCTGTAACATCTCTCCAGCTCCTTAATATGGTAAAAAGAAAGAAAAATGTGATTTCATCTTTCCCAATTCAAATTATTGGCTACTAATTGACTATAAAGTTCACATTTGGCTCAGGTTTTGAGGCCCTTCTCCCAGTATTTCCCACTTAGTTATTTAGGAATTAGAAATTCTTTTAGAAATTATAAATGCTACATTTACTCTTGAATAATGGGAGAAAATAGATTCAAGATTTAGAATAGGCAGACTCAGGCAATAGTCCCTGTCTCTCCTTTAAGTTCAACACTTTTTTTAAGATCACCATGGACACATAGAAAATCTCTCCATTTCTAAGAGCAAGAAGTAGAAGTGTGAAAATTGTGGAGAAAAATGAGCATCAGTGCTGGAGCCAGCTGACAAATAATTGAACATGAGATCTCATTTGTCATTAATTGACCTTGAAAGATGTCATAAGTAGGAATGGTATGGAGGCAGATAAAAGCAATAGCAAGCCTCTATTCAGAACAAAGATGAGATGACTAAAGTTACATGTGTAAAGTGATGATCCTCAGTCACATTCTAAGCCATTGTGCTCAAGTAAGTATGAAAAGTGATTTGGAAATAGTTACGGTTACTTAATTTTTAAAAAATTACATGTTTCTTTATTTTCTATAAGAATGCTTTGAGGGTATGACACTTGTCATTTTTAAGTAATAAATGCATTTTAGTCAGTGTGAGAAAAAGGCGTTGTTACTTTCCTTCTAGAGTTTAATCCCAGGGCATAGTATGTGCTAGTCAAGTACTCTATCACTGAGCAACATTTCTAGCCTTGGTCTTGTTAAATTACTCATACAGGCCTGTGATTTTAGAACCGGGGCCAGAAAGAGGGTTCCGTGAGTAAAGGCACTGACACCCAGCCTTATAGTCTGACTTCAAACTATGGACCTACATAGAGATAGAAAAATAACTCTCACATGTTCTCATCTGGCTTTCCATATGTTCACTATAGCATCTATATGTTCTCACATATAAACACACAATAGATAAATGTAAAAAAATTTAAATAGAAAACAATATTTTGAAGATATTCCTGTCATTTTAAATGATAAATATATGTACATAATTGCTGGTATATATAAAATTAATACTTTGTAAGCAGTAAACACTAGCAGTGTAGTAAGCTTCAGGTCTTTGCAAGCAAAAAGACAGAGACTCATAGACTCTGCTTATCTGAAGCTCTGGAACTTATGGGCACAAGAAGAAGCACAGGAAAGAGTTGAGGATCTTTCTTTAGGCAGTGTGCTTTTTCTTGCTCTTTTCAAAATGAACTAAGCATATATGTAAATACTTACATAAATTTATCTTACGTTTCACTCACTTTATTTTTTTATGTGTACTTGTCTTAGCAGCTGTCCTTGAACTCACTGTGTAGCTAAGAGAAAATGTGCTTCTGCCGCCAGAGTGTTGGGATTACTGAAGCAGGCAACCACACCCAGCAACTCATGCCTCGTTCTTTGCCCCAGTTGTGACCTCACAGCAATATTGACAAATCTGTTAAATTCATTAGAGTATCTTCTTATTAGGACCTCCCTTACATCAGCAACAACAACAACAGCAGCCACAACATGACAACAACAACAAGATAAAACTATAAGAATCTTAAACCTTTCCAGTTCATGATCTCCCTGGGTCATCATGGTGCAACACACATATCCCACCTTCAGGTTAAACCATTCCTTGTATGTATCTTCTAGTCAACAGTTAGTCAAGAACAGTGACTTTTGTTTTTTAGCATCTTTGTGTTTTCATAGCTGCTGATCTTCTGTTTAAAATACCTTTTGTTAGCTTAGTGGGTCCTCTTGATGGAAAGAATCATTTTTGCCTCACTAATTCCACTCACTTGTTACCACTTATATACAGATGTTTTTACAAAGTTATCTCTCAAAGTTAACCATTTTCTTTTATTACTCCAACAATTTTTTTCACATATTTAATAGTGTTCTTTCTCATAGAATACAGAAACAGTGTGAACAGTTACAGTAGTAAAGAACAGGATAGTCAGAACAATACTATTTCATTTCAATCTATGAATCAGTAACTCTGAGAATATGGTATTGATACTCAATGTGAACCTTAGCTTTCATTCAGAGAATGTGATAAGAGCTCATGAGGAAAGGTTGACTATTTCTAGCTCTGGCTGCAACATGTGAAGACATCAGATGTCACAATCTAGTGCTCACCATATAATGCTGAGTGAATTGAAAATTAGTAAGCTTTATTGGATACCACAGGGAACTGAAGCTACAGGAAAAAGAATTTCACTAAAATTAGGAGAAAGGGGCTCAATCGGAGTCGTAGATCAAAGCTACCCTCCTGGAGCAGGAGCCTCTAAACTGATGGAAACAGTGTCAAAAAGTCATGTGAATCCTATAAACCCCCAAACCATGGCCAGAACAGCTAGCATTACCAAGATTACAATGGTTCCACTTTTATCTTGATGGTGACCTGCTATCTAATTAGACTTAAAACTGACCAATAAAAATGAATTCATGCCAGGTGCATAAACCTAGCCAACTATCCATGAAATTCATAAAATTCTATGAGGCCATAGAACCTAGAGAAGAATCTACTACTACAATTTTCTCAAACATATATACTCTCTAACTTCATTATAAACACTTACTCTTGTACTCTCAGATATGTGTAGCCCTTGTGATTCACCAAAGCAGCTTCTTTTTTGAAGCAGAGGCCATTACAAAAAGATACAACAGTTCAAAATGTAAAGGAAAATCGACTGTGGGTACAACTCTATAACTCATGGCATCCATATAAGGCTCAGGGAACATTTCCAAAGATGGGTCAGGAAGATTATAAGAGTGAGAAAACCAAGACATCTGTGAGGAGGCTGTTTCTTTATATTGAAAGGGAAGCTGCACACATAAAATGGCTGTCTATCTGAGACATGAGCAATGAATGTTACCACCAATTGATAAGGTAATGTGGGGGTGGGATATCCCACAAGTTTCCACCTCTAGATCAAAAAAAACTACAGACAACTAATGACTGCTTAATAAGAGAGAATTAGTCTCTTCCTTGGGGGGGAAACCCTGATTTGTTCTTCAATATTAAGTTGATAATTGTAAAAGAAATACATCCTGGCAATACCAAACTGATTCATATATGTATTTGTGTGTGTGTGTGTGTGTGTAAAACAAGAAAAACAGGTCATGAATTTGAAACAGATTTGGGAGAAGGTCATGGGAGGAGTTAGAGGGCAGACCTGAGAATGTTGTAAATACAATACACACACATCAAATTTAAAAGTGATTTTTAATGAATTGAGAATCCAGATGCAAATAGGACACCAGCAGCCTGAGCAGGGTGTGGTGAGTAAAACGCTTTTGGGATTGTCTATTAGAACTTCAATGGGTTATCACAAAAAATAGCTTCTCAGTATACACCCTCAGAGATCTGGCAGCGTACTAAGTGCTATAGTCACATTCACTCCATCTTCTGATCTTGGCCTCTGTACCGCACTGTTCCCTTTCCTATTCCCAATCAGTTTCCCTTTTGCTGGCATGTTCTTTTGTGTTGATTTACATTTTGTCTTTGCCTGATTGAGTTGGTTTTGTTTGTCAGCATGATCTTTACCATTTGTATCCATCTGCTTACAAACGACATAATTTTTTTCCTTGTTATGGCGGAATTAAATTTCTTTATGAATGTAAACTGTGTTCTTCTTATCCACTCAGTTGTCTGTGGACATCCAGGCTATTTCATAAATTACTGCTAAGTGTCACTGTTTTTCAGACGTGAAAATCTATGAGTTAAAAGGTCACAGAGTCTTGTTTCCAGGATCTAGAAAACCAGGATCTAGAGGCTAGGCAATGTGTACAAAAACATCAGATTCCCAGAATCCCAAAGCAGCTGGGAAGGTGAGGCCTCTATTACAGTACTGATCTCAATATATTGCAGATGCCAGGAACACAAAACATCTATTAGTCAAGTAGTAGACATCAAGAAATGTTGACTCATAAGAATACTCATATATGCTGCAGTTATCAAGGGTAGCAGAGAAAGATTTTCTAAATGTGATAGAGTCCAACAGGTGCTATTGAAATTCCTGGTTGTTAGACACAGATATGCAGGGTTTACTGTATGCCCTGTTGATTTTCAGTCTTACTTTGCTCTGATTTTCCCTTCCTGTTCCTTTTTGGAATGGGAATGTTTACAGTATATGATTATATATTGGATATATGTTACTTGAATTTAATTTTACAGGTGTTCATTCACAATGAAGATATTGCCCTGAATCTGAATAGATATTTCAGACACTGGATTTATAACCACTGCTGAAACTAAGAATATTGGTACTGATGAAGTTGGGCTGAATTCAATTTCCATTATGAGATGGCCATGAGCTTATGTCAGTTGAGGAAGGAATATCATATTTTGAATGTAAAGTATCCTCCCTAGGCTAGTGTGTTAGATAGTTGATCCTCATGGAGAGACAGTTTAGAAAGGCTGTAGAGCCTTTTGGACATGTGGCCTATTTGTTAGATTTAGGGCCTTAGGGCATGAAGCTTCAGAATTCTTGGTTATCTCTATTCTGGCCCATCTTTTCTGCTGCCTTGTCCACTGAGAAGTGAGGAATCCAGCCAAAAGTTCCACCACAACAAAAGTCCTAGCTTTTATGCTTTCTTCACCATGATGGACTTCATTCCTTGAAATCATGAACTGAAATAAGCCTCTCTTACATTAACTTGATTCTATCAGATATTCAGACCTACTTTATATCTATTTGCAGAGGTGATGCTTAGATTCTAGAGCTAACATTGGAAAGGAAAATGAGGTTAAGTTATTCTATATTATTATAAAAGTCTAAATTGTGGGGATTTGGAGAGAAAAAAATAGTAGGCAGCATAAAGAGCTCAAAATACTCAAAACTGGAACAATGTGTGCAATAGAAATATCTAAATAATGAACTATGATATAAAGTATAAAATACTCCTCACTTTGAGTCAGTAAATTTAGGTAAACAGATTACAATCCCAACCCATTACACTGGATTAGTGGCATATAATCCTCTGGAAGCTTGAATAAATCTTAACTAAGATTAAGGAATATTTTCAAAATGTAACTCTAATCATACCCAGCAGTTGGAGTAAAACACACTAAAGGCATCTTGAGTCTCAGGCCTGCATCTTAAGACATGATTGACAGCTTTGTTTCTGAAAATTATTTGGCATATCTTTAAGTAGAACTACAAATGGCTTCCTTGGGTCTTCAGCTATCACAATATAAAGTCTGAATACAAGGTAAATGCCACCTAATTGGTCATTAAGATTTGAATGCCTGCTTTATCAATTTTTCACTAAAAATCATCCATTTTTCACATAGTTTTTTTGTTTGTTTTTTGTTTTGTTTTGTTTGTTAGCTTGGAGGATTGATTTTAGACCTGAGTGTCAGGCATTGGAAATTGAAGAAATATGTTTAACAATGATTGTTCATTGAGCCTGACAGAGGATAGATTCTGTATTTCATGCCAAACTAACCATTAGAGTATTCACAATGGCAGAACATGTTTTCAAGTAACCTACACCTTATTTAGTGAGACAGTCTTAAGGATTTAATGTTTTATATTGCTATTATCTCTGAAGTTAATATCTTCAATATATGAATCAACTTGTTTGAAAAGGATAAGATGCAGGAGGAGACAGATGGTCAGGAGATTAAAAGAAGTATATAGCAATGGGGGATGGGGAACTTGGGGTAGCCAAAAAAATGTCACAGACACCAGGAAAGAAAGAGCTCCCAGAACCCAATGGGAATGACATTAGCTGAAATACCCAACAAAGGGAAGAGAGAACCTGTAAAGACGATATCCAGAGATTAGCCACAGCTCCTGGTTCAGGGATGGGGCCACATACCCTTCTCAAAATTTTAACCAAGAATTGTTCATGTCTAAAGAAAATACAGGGACAAAGAGTGGAACAGAGACTGTAGGAAAGGTCATCCAGAGACTGCCCCACTTGCGGATCCATCCCACATGCAGCCACCAAACCCAGTCACTATTGCTGATGACAGTAGTTCTTAATGACAGGAGCCTGTTATGGATGTCTCCTGAGAGGCTCTGCCTGAGCCTTACCAATGCTAATGCTTGCAGCCAACCATAGGACTGAGCAGGGGGACCCCAATGTAGGAGTCAGGGGAAGGACTGAAGGAAGTGAAGAGGTTTGAAATGTCATAGTAGGAACTTTATCGCCAACCAGACCCTCCAGAGCTCCCAAGAACTAAACCACCAACCAAAGAATACACTTGGAGTGATTCATGGCTCCAGCTGCCTATGTACAGAGAATAGCCTTGTCTAGCATCAAATGAAGGAAAGACCCTGGTTTTGTGAAGTCTTGATGCCCCAGCATAAGAGAATGCTAGAGTGTTGGGGCAGGAGTAGGCCTGTGGGTGGGGGAGCACCCTTGTGGAGGCAGAGGTGGGGTAAGGGTGGGTTGCAGGTTCTCAGAGAAGAAACCTGGAAGAGGGATAACATTTGAAATATAAATAAACAAAATAACCAACAAATTTTAAAAAAATAAGATAAGATACGGAACTAGGCATGTGATGATATAATTCCTGCAAATAAATTTATCAATTACAAACATATGTTTCCTGCAAAATTTAAGAATATTGCATGGCATTTTGTATGATTAGATTTACTTTCTCATATTTGGAACCTGTGCGATTTTATCAAGTTACTTCTCTTTCCTGTTACACTTTTAGCAGTATTGAGATGATGATGAATGCACAGCTTTTCACCTGTAGATTATACACATGAAGGAAACAGCAAGTAAAGTGTCTTCAATCAGAAACCAAGTTGAATCTTAAACCATTCATGTTGAATATAATGTATACCCCTGAATAGGTAATGTTTTATTGAGAACAGCTTATAATATTCAAAATCATAACATCAAACCACCTTCACTTCAAGTAATTTCCAGGAGACTCTTCCCCCATGTTGGCTTCAGATAGGAAAGGAAATTTTGGAAATATCCATACATTCCTTTAGGGGACAGCAGTGACAGCTTTATTTCTCCCTGTGGTGTTCCCCTGTCACTCATGGTCTTGATGTCTTCAGTGTGCCACGTTTCCTGTTATCCATTCCTTTTCTATCTAAGTGTATATTGGACTATCACTTTCCATTGCCAATGAATGGTTGCAATGAATACTTCATGTCATTTTAGGCTTTCCATAATTATACTACTCTTATGTTTTTTGGGGTTTTTTATTTTTTAGTTCAAAAATTGTGTGGTCTCTCTCTCAAAAAAAAAGAAGGAAAATACAAAACAAACAAACAAACAAACAAACAAAAATAAGAAAAAAATAAAACTCTTTGGCAGATAGATGGATGATTTTATCTTTATTTCCCCCTACCTGACAGGATATTCAAGTAAATCCAGTTTTCTTAATCTTCTTACTGACTGATTTATTTCTTATTCTAATCACTGATTCTTTTTTTTTCTTAAGTTTCCTTTTAAAATGAGAGTTTGCCCTGAGCTTGTACAGTCATTTCTGCATACCTATTACATTTTTGAAAAATGGTTGACAAAAAACATGTTCAGCAGTAGTACGAAATCATTTTTAAAGGAAGATAATGAGAAGGACTTTGTAGTTCTGGCTGTGAAATTCTGGCATCAAACTGAAGAGTACTGGCAGTAAGTTTGGGGTTCTTCTGTTTTATTGCCTGGATCAGCGTTCTGAATTTTCATTTCCCAGGAGCTCCATTTTTGCTTTGAAGATCATCATCTATCAGATAAAACATAATAAATTGAAACCTGTCTAGCCTTCAGACTTTCTGAACCATGAGAAGGAATGATTATTTTCACTGACACAGGGAATGAAGATTAAAATGCTAAGACTTTGTCCCTCACACTCAGCTAAGCCTCAGTTCAAAAGACTTTTGCTGGAGACTCTCCAGTAGCACAGGTGGAACAGCAAAATTCAAAGAATTCCCTGTAGCTCCCATCTCATAGAAGGGTGCATGGGAGGCTGGAAAGGCACTTATCATGTTGAAAGCACCAATTTAGCACTGTAGATTGCTAATGGGTGTTTCAAGATGAGTCACAATTTACAAGCATTCCTGGCAGGAGGTTGAAGGTTTTAAAGGTTGGAGAACCAAGGGCCATAGAACTGTGTCTTAATTTAAGTGAAAATAGCAAAGATTTAAGCATCATACCACTTTTCTTGTCAAAAAGTTGTGTTACATTTTTCCCTGTGTGGTGTGTGTGTGTGTGTGTGTGTGTGTGTGTGTGTATCCATTTTAGCTGTTAGACAGAAAAATTCCAGGAACCTCATTACTATCCAAGAGGTGGGCGCTTGCTGGTTTAATTGTCTCAGGAATGAAAGACCATCTTTATAGAGTTATTGGAGCCAGACCAGTTCTGACACTGTGTGACTATTCAGATTTTCAGAAAAAAAATCTAGACTTCAGTGTAAACACCTGAGAAATATTTGGAATTCTAAAATGAGGTCTTCTGGTTGTTTTATTTAGGTACATTACAGGAATACTAAGTGAGTGTCTTTTATTATGGCATGAAGTAAGCAACAAGAAAAGACACTATTAATTGAGTACCTGTTGTAAATTAGAGATCTCTGAAATATTTCATTTATTTTAGTCCTATTATTTCAGGAGGAAAGAAGATTTTATGTTCGGTGTCATGCAAGTTCTGAGTTCATACACTATATGTACTGGAGATCACTCAAGCAGTGAAGGCTGGGTTAGAATCCAGGTTACTGGTCCAGTGATAACTTAGTTACATTCTAAACTCAGAACAGCTAGTCTCCAAGATCTGTGTAACTATTAGACTTTAAGTATAATATTTTACTATTTTCTCAATAGGTAGTGCTCTACCAAAATGAAGAGGGAAAGAACTTTTCTTTCCTTGCTTCTCCTGTCCCAGCTAAAATATCCTATACAACCCAAACCATGAATAAAGCCTAGAGAAAAGTGGTTCTGAGAAAAGAGAATATCACATGCAGAGCAGGGAGAGATGGTGCTTTAGGGACATGTTAATGTCCTGTCAAAAATGCTGCCCTGGGAATATGAATAATATTTGAACTCAATAAAATCATGTTTGCTTGCTCAGCTCTGGGAAACTTATGTGTCCATGCTGTAGAGAACTTGGCCAAATGAAATGTCGTATTTATCTTTCAGAATCAAACACATCTTTACCTCATTCACCTTCAAAAGATCATTATGCTTGAGATCCAGGGAGATAACCCCATACAAAACCTAAAAACAAATCATAAAATCACTGCATTACCTGTCCTGACCTTAGAAGTTTCTGCTTGTCTCTGCTGCTCACCATTGATTCAAACCTGACTAAAACATCCTTCTTCTCCATCCTGTCCTCTTCTGCATCTCTCAGTGAATCTCTTGGTTTCTGGAAACTATTAGAGTAAAAAAGCACCCTCTGCAAAAGAAGTCCTGGAGAGTTGAAACATCTAACACTGGACAGAGAAATCAAGTGTGTTGTTGAATGTTCATCATTTGTTCAAGAATTAAAAGGGCAGAGCTTTATGGGGAAAGAAAGCAACACAGCATAAAGATGGAGATGGCAAGCCAATGTGAACCATGCTTCAGGACTATTCTAACATAGCCAAAAGGAGTCCTGGTTTAGGTGGAAATTAAGGGGACAGAGGAATGTAGAATCAATCCACAGTTTCTGACATCAACCATTGGGCATTAATTAATTCTATAGCCCTGGATTTCTCATTAAGTAATTGTGGAGATTGAATCTACCAGAAAAAGACCACAGACTTTATTCAAATTATAATTACATGAATTTATTAATAATTGCTAGCAGACTGGCAGCCTTAACACACCAAACCAAACACATGTTGTGCAACAGAGGTAGGAGGATGGATTTTTAATGTGGGCACCACAATTATCTCATTTGTGTGGAATTTATAGCTGAGAGGAACACTGATTTGCTGTCCTGTATACAGCTGTAAAAGAATTGTCTCAATCCCTGCTACACAGGGAGAAAAAGGTTTACAAAAACCATAGAAAACTGTTAATTGTTTCATAGCTGTTTTACAATTTTAGGGAGAGGGCAAGGAGTCAGAGCTGCCAGGATATTATCTTTTAGGAATTCAGAATGGGTTGCTCGCAGGAAATGGAGTTTTCCTTAGTCATCACAAAGATGGAATCATAATAAAATTCATGCACATAGTTTGTGAGTAATAAATGAATCAATCACAGATATGTTAAACTGGTGTGAGAGAGAAAGAAGCAGGAGATAGTGAAGGGTTTTTGTAAGAGCTGAGGGGCTATATCTTATCATTGTATTGGCATACTGCAGGCACAGAATAGACATCTATGTCAATTTCATGATTGTGTATCTTGGCGGTAATGTAGCTCAGTGAGTAAAGTGCTTGCCTTGCAACCACGAGGAACCAGGTCAATCTGTCAGAATCTACTTTCTTAAAGTTATGCAAACCTTAAAACTTTTGGACTTTTACAATCCCTATACTGAGACATCAAAATTACACAAATTCCTGTTGCTAGGTAGCGTAGTCTTAAAGATGAATTCCAGGCTACCGAATTACCGTGTCATGAAAGAGAGAGAGAGAGAGAGAGAGAGAGAGAGAGAGAGAGAGAGAGAGAGCGGAGGAAGAGAGAGAGAGAAAGAAAGAGAAAGAGAAAGAAAGAAAGAAAGAAAGAAAGAAAGAAAGAAAGAAAGAAAGGAGGAAAGGAAGAAGGAAAGGAAGAAAGACATGAAAAGATGTCTACAACGCCTAGGAAATAACAACCAAGGTCACTTGTAGGTTTATATTTTTCAAAATTTACTTTAATCATGATTTTTTAATGCTTCATCCTCCCTTTAGGTCCACCGTCCATCAGAGGTAGTGGAAAAGTTGAATTGGAAAATTTTCAATACGCCTAAGTTTAAAAGCTGTCTCGTTGGGCATTCAAACTATTTCAGAGGGAAGAAGTCACACAAGAGTGGAGGGGAAAAGCTAATTTCTACCTTTATCTCAGTTGCTAAGAACAACTCACTATTTTTCAAAACCAAATGTTGTCTTCCACACAGCCTTTCTCTCAGTTAGTGTTGCCTTCAGGGAAAGAAAGGAAAAACATCTCTTGTCCTCACAAAAATAGTGAACATTAGAATTCGTTTAAGTATTTCTTTGACCCAGCCAGTAACTACAGTATTTTACTGTAGGGTATCCACATGTAATTTCAAGTATGAATTACTGCTGCATAATTATGACTCTAATTATCTTTTTATACTCTGGGTCAGTTCATTAAAACTGCTACCCAGTGAGCACTCTTTCATTTTCTTCAGTACGTTCATTGTCACAGCCCTTTTGCCAAATGCTCAGCTTCACATACTAAATTGACATTTGCTTCCAGTTTCTAACAGGCTCTTTTATATATTTAGACATATTCTTAGCCTAAGTATATTTGTCACACTTTGAGAAAGCTTTAAAGACCTTAAGAAAATAATTGAAATGATTTCCAGCAATACTAAAGTGCATTGCAACATTAAATGTAAATCTTTACTTCCAGGCTTAAAAGTTTTCTTTTTTGCCTATGAAGAAAATCACGTGGTTTGGATTATTTGTCTGTTCTCAAGTAAATTTGAAGTCAAGAAATAGCATGGTGGGAAAATGTGTTTGGAATATACATAAAAGTAGGACAAGGAAAGGCAGAAGTAATAATGATAACAGTAAAATAATGTTGAAAAACGAGTTTCTAATTTTATTAAGACTAGTTACATTGGGTTGTACTATGGCCTCCCCATGGATATGCTTACTACCTAGACCCTGTGATTGTGAACTTAATTGGTTATATGTCCTTCACAAATATAAGTTAGGCAATTTGTGTTGAAATCATCATTGGCCATTTTAATAAGCTTTGAGGATAAGTGTTTACGAGAAGTGAAAGAAACATAGGAGAAAGCCATGTGGAGAAAGGAAAGATCACAGACACAAAATCACAAAAGCCAAGGCTGACACAGATAAAGAGAAAAAGAAAGAATCACCTCTAGAGTTATGGAAGAAAACAGCCTTGCTAACACATTGATTTTAGATTCTAGCCTTCTAAACTACAAGAAAATTGCTGGCTTCCAGTTCCATAAAATGCATAATTATACGCTGTATGCTAGAGAGATGGCTCAGCTCTTAAGAGAATATACTGCTCCTGGATAGGACTTGAATTTGATTCCCAACACCCACATTGGTATGCTAACAAAAGTCTGCTCTAGAGAATATCATGTCTCTGAGTACCACTGGCACATATCCATGCAGAAACACACATATACATAATTAAAAATAAAAATATAATCTTAAAGTTCTTATTTTAATTACTTCAGAAAGCTCAAATATTTATTAGGAAGTATTTAAGCTTTTCTATCTTTCTTTTTCTGTCTTTCTTTCTCTCTTCCTTTTCTTTCTTTCCCTTCCTTCCTTCCTTCCTTCCTTCCTTCCTTCCTTCCTTCCTTCCT
>NW_021604564.1:8725607-8751654 GCF_004785775.1 Grammomys surdaster | reverse complement strand
CCTTCCTTCCTTCCTTCCTTCCTTCCTTCCTTCCTTCCTTCCTTCCTTCCTCCCTTCATTCCTTCCTCCTTTCCTTTTTTGAGACAGGGTCTGATTTGAAGCTCAATATTTTCCTGCCTCAGCCTTCATAGTTTAGAACACAGGCATGTACCACCATGCTATACCCAAGGCATTCTTATTAGCTATCTTTCACCCTTTGAGGAAGTGGCATTCTTAATCCATATGATTGCATTGAAACTAATGTATGAGTATAAATAGTATTTGGAAAAATCTTTGCAAAATGAATTGTTAATTTTGGTTTTTATTTTATCATTTTATTATAAATATTTATAAATATTATAATATTATAAATATTATAAATATATCAGACATCTGGAATGGAGAAACAGTGGCCCTGGCTTGGAATTTTGAAACCATATGACTCAACCCCAATGACACATTTCCCCCAACAAGGCCATACCTCTGCAACAAGGCCACATCTTCTAATCCCTTTCTTGTAGTAAAATTGCTTAATGACCCAGAATTCAAATATGTGAGTGACTGGGGAGACGTTTTCATTCAAAATACCCAGAGGTTCTGGAAGATATATGGGATAGGTGTGGGGATAATATTTATAAGTTTTGTGTGAACATGTGTCTCTGTTCTTCCTTGCCTGCCTAAGGCACATTCCAATTAGTTAAATTAAATTCCTATAGCCTATTGCAAAAGACAGAATAGTGAGGTGGGACTTCTTGATAGAGAGAGGAAGTCAGGGAAAGAGTCAGACAAAGGAAAATCTCTAAGAGGTTGAGGAAGCATGCTGTGAAGGGAAGGAAGGAGAGGTAACTAACAAGCTATGTGGCAAAAATGTAGATTAATATAAACAGGATAACTGAGCTATAAGTTAATGGGAAACACTGCCTGGATATAATGCCAAAAGCTTATACATAAATATAGTCTCTGTGGTATTATTTGGAAAGGAGTGGGTAGAGAGAGAACCACAGTTACAAAAATGTTTTCTAACATGGCAATGTCAGCTTTAAAACCTATGCTTGTTTCCTCAGAAGATAGGAAAGTCATGAAACTAAATAAGAAACTTGTGGAAGATGAGGTAAAGAGTTACTATTTTAAGACATTAAAAAATTATATTACTTGAGAATGTTTGTTTTATTCTTCCAAAGGAAATTTAAGCAAATGCGAGATAAATAGACTTAAATTAAATTGGAAATTTCTCTTGGCTGTGCAATAAGAGATGAGAGATATGGGAAAGTAGAGGGGGGACTAGCAGGATGCTACTCGCTCTGTCTAGATGCAGATTGTTGCAACATGAAGGAGCCATATAGGTGGTGAGATAGGTGAGTTTCACTACTTATTGTATTGCATTTAAGGTGTGCATCATAAAATGTTAACTTTATATCTCCTGATGATGTTCCCAGAAATAGACTGTTAGTGTCTAGCTTTAATCAGATATGTCAATGTGCTAAGGTTGTTTCATGGAACTAAACCCCATTTTTGCTCTCATTTGATAGTACTCTAGTGATATTGAACTACAAAAGTAAAATTCCTTCATACCTGATACTTGTCATTTTGTTCTTATATAGCTAAAAACAACTGCCCAGGTCCTTGTATTTTCTCTTACTCATGAAAAGCTCAGTTGGGTATGCTTCCTCGATGCTCCTCCCTGTGTATTTATCACACCTCCCTTCTCCAGGACCTTTTAAGTTCAAATAAAAAAAAAGAACATAAAATAATAAATGCAACAAGGATATGAAATAGGTCATGTAGGAATGACCTTGAAATGTTCTGTAAAGTACATTTTTCTTCCCCATTTACTGTACAAGGTAGGGAAAAGGAGAGAAGGCAGTGAGTCCTCAGATGTTATTAACTGGAATCATAAATCCACAAGATAAATTAGGTTTAGATGATGCAAATTCTGACTTTCAGATGGCTACCTGACATGTTAAACTGGTAGTTCAGAACTATATAGAGCTAAACTTCAAGGGTATGGTTCAATATAGAGATACATATGTACCTGTTAATGGTAAATCTAACCATGAAACTGAGTGAGACTGCCAATCATAAGACAGAGCAGAGAAGGAGGTCCAACGGCTCATTGAGGAACATTCCAAAAAGATGACTACAGTGGAATAATAATAACAAACTGAAAGAAAATGAGATTACCTTGATTGTTGTTACATCAAGCATTATGATAGCTATTAACTGAGTGTAGGAGTTGAAAAGATAAAATCTATGCTGACTTGAACAGAACAAATTTGATGTGAGTGTAAAAACAAAATAATAACTAAATAGACTTTCAAGGAAATGTGCAAATAGCATAAGAGAAGGAAATACTGACTACTCTTCCAAGAGACTCAGTGTGTAGCTAAGTATACAAGAGAAATTGAGTTGTCATACAAGGAGTGTTTATGTCAAAATTATTTTAAGGCAAATTAGCAGAATAAATTCTTTTAGAAATGATATGAAAGAAAAAATACCAATGTATGATTGAAACCAGAAGGAGTTAACATTAAAAGGAGAGTAAATTGTTTATCATTAGATTTGATGCCAAAATACTTAACTTCTATTGTAAAAATGGCTATTATGGGCCAGAGGATAGCAGCTACCAAGTTGTGTTGAGAATTTCTTTGTAATTCTTTTAGTTTTCCTAGTGAAATAAGACGATTGTCTTTTGAGAATAAAAGTTGTCAATATAGTATAAGGAGATTAAAAAACAAAAAAATAAGAAAGTAGAAGAAGCAAGGAAAGTAAATGAAAGATATGTGTGATTACTTAAAAGTACCAGATGGTGTCTGCAGCACTTGGCCATGAGACTTTTTCAGCTTTTGGCATCAAGGAGTAGTAAGCGCAAATACACAGTTGCAGCCTCCCTAGCAGACAGCTGACATTGAATTGTCCTGCCTCTCTAAATCTTGTAATCAGGATTCTTTCCTCAGTGCTTCTTCTCGATTTGTTTAGTAACGTTGACAATTTTGGACTTTTTATTTTGTAGACCATCCCTCAATTGATGTCTGTCTGATATTTACTCAGGATAGAATTAAAGGAATGTATCTTTGTCAAGACTATCACAAATGCAATGTTTTGCTCTCCTAAGTTCATTCTATCAAGGGCACACAATGGGAGTAAGATTTTTAGCTTATGATGTTGATTTTGATTTTCTGTTTCAGATACTATCTGTTAATTCTTTTCACTAAAACTTCATTGTTTCCACATCTATGACACAGCGAGACTTCATCAAACTTTATTTTTCATGATAATGTTCAAGTAATTTTACTATAGTTCACTGATTTTATCTATTACTATGATAATAGACTGATGATTTTTTCCAAAGTCATTAATTAGAATCCATAAGGAAAAGCTGTTCTTCAACATTTAATTGTTTAATCAATTAATCATACACAATTACAACCTCATTTATCTTTTTCTATAAAATACTAGTTCTATGTTACCACATACATTTCTTTATCCTTGACCATTTTATCAGGTTGACCTTCTTGTTCTCCCAGAATGCCTTTGTGACACTTAATTTCCAGTAGCGTGAGATATCCAGACATCATCTTGTTTGTTGCTTTCCTGTCCTAGAATCAGCTGTTTCTTCAAGAATCTCCCAATCCTCATACTGATGCATGATGCATGATATTTAGAAACAACATGTGCTTATTTATTTTCAGGCTGCCACACATACCATAGACTATATATCCACACAATATATATCTCTATTTCCCATGGTTTTGGAGACTAAAAGTTCAGGATCAAGGTGTTAGCAGTGATAATTTTAGACAGACATCTTACTTGTTTATTGCTTGTTCACTTTCTTAATTTTTAATTAATTTATTTACATCACAAATATTGCTCTCCTCCTGCCCCCATCACAGAGTCCCTCCCTCCCACCCCATCCTACTTTTTCTTTGACTCTGAGAAGGTAGGGAACCCCTGGGAATCTATACTGGCCTTCAAGTTTCTGCAGGATTATGCATTTCCTCTCCCACTAAAGCAGGACAAGGAAGCTCTCTGGTACATACCTGCTGGGGACCTTGGTCCACCTCATGTATGGTGTTTGGTCGGTGGCTCAGTTTTTGAATGTTCCTCCTGGGAGTCCATATTAGTTGTTTTTTTTTTTTTTTTTTTTTTTGGTCTTCTTATGGGGTTTCTATTCCCTTTAGGGCCTTCCGTCCTTCCCCCAATTCCTCAATAATGGTCCCGACCTCTATCTAATGTTTGGTTCTAGTTGTCTGCATCTGTTTCAGTCAGCTGCTGGATAGAGCCCGGGTAGACAGTTTGTTAGGCTCTTGTCTGTAAGCATAACATAGTATCATTAATTCTGTCAGGGATTGCTGCTTGCCCATTGAGACTCAAAGAAGATAAAAAAGAAGGAAGGTCCAAGAAAGGATCCTTGAATCCCACTTAGAAAGAGGAACAATGTACCCATGGTAGGCAGAAGGAGGGAGGGACCTGGGTGGGAGAGGGTAGTAGGAGTAGAATAGAGGGTCAGGATCATATGTGGGAAGTGACTGGAGAGAGTCTCAGAGAGCCAGGAGAATGAATGAAAATCTGCAGCTGTTGGTGGTAGGGGTTGGGGAAAATTTCTAGGAAGTCCTAGATACCTAGGAACCTGGGATGGGGAAGTTCCCAGGAGTCAATGTAGGTGACCTGAGGAAGATCTAACAGTGGGGTCATGGAAGCTGATGAGGCCACCTCCTATAGATAAGCAGTACTCCCAGTGGAGGGATAAGGACATCAACTTATCCAGAAAACTTTTTATATAAAATTTTTCCTATCTAAAAGAAATGTAGAGACACAGATGGAGCTGAGACTAAAGAAATGACCAAATAATTACCAGCCCAGTTTGGTCACTTTCAAAGTTGTATTTTCATGTGGCTTTTGTCTGCCTTTGTAAAGAGGGTAAAAATGAGAGGGAGAGAGCTAGGGAAGGGTGAGGCAAAGGAAGAGGACAGGGAATCATAGAAGTAAGAATATGGGAAGTCAGGGGAGAGGAGGAGAAGGGAAAAGGAAAGGAAGAGGAATGGAAGAAAACTGAAGAGACAGAAGGAAAAGAAAGATGAAAGAGGATGAGGGGAGGGAAGGGAAAGGGGGTGAGGTAATGGGAAGGAAAGGTAAGAAAAGGGAAAGGAAGGGAAATGAGAGGGAACAGAAGGGGAGGGGATGTGAAGCGGAGAGAAGGGGTGGTGAGGAGTGCAAGAGTGGGAAGGGGAAGAGAAGACAGAGGAGGAAAGACAAAAGGTAGATCTGAAGTCCCTTTCACCTCTTGTAGTATCATCATATTATGTCATAATAAGGCCCCAGTTTTAAGGCTTTCTTTAGCTTTGTCTGTATAAACACTTTCTAACACAAAGATATAGGGAATTAGGGCTGAGCCATAATTTTTGAAATTTTTCATTCTATAACATCTTGGTAGGAATAAATTTATGAAAGAATTTAAAATTGTACTTTAAAGGTATAATAAGCACATTCAGTTTAAAATATTAAATATGTACCTACTATACAAAGGTTAATTCTAGCTTCAAATGATGTTGACTTGAATAGGCATTATGTTGCTATTCATATTGACACTTTTCTGAGTTATTGCCCTTGATTCTTTTCTTTATGTTAGGAAATTGCCTTTTATGCATATAGCTTTGGTAATTCATTAATGCAAAATCTTAAAGTGAAAATCAATGTCTACTTATGACTAATTGCACTTGTAATACGTTTTTAATCTCTTCTGAATGAGATGTGAGAATTGGAATTACCTTACATTTTTTCAAAGAAGATTCAAATGTAATAGTAATTCAGATAGGCAGTCTGCTACATCATCATGAACATTGTCCCTAGATGTAAGATAGTGATGCTGTAATGATGAACTTCATAGGCCTATAGTTAGGGTATAGTGTACAGTAGAGGTCCCTGAAGCCACATCAACTTTGAAGTCATGCAGATGTGCTCTGTGATTTATACAATAATGATGAACATTATTCACTCACAGAACCAACATCCCCAGCTCTCAGTTTTTCATATAAATTAAGCTACCAATATACAGTGATTATGAATAATTAAATTGTTTGAATATGAAAAACTGTAGGAGTGCTTACGTCTTGGGAGAGTTCATTTTATAAATTTTTCATTTAGTGGGTAAAAGTGTGACTCCAAGGAAACATTAAGTACCATTCTGTAACCTTGCAGATCTTTTGAGGTCAGAGGACAGTGGGCAAATTCAAGGTGGGATGGTTCTCACTGCTTGTTTCTACAATATGTAGTGACAGGTGTGCCACATGGATGTTGGCAAGAAAAACAAAGAGAAGAACCAAGGACAAGATAGAGTCTGTCAATGCACATAGTAAAATACCCATTCCCTATATCTAGGATCCATAGTACAAGTTTCTATCACTGACCATAGAGTTATGAACCCATTAATTAATCAGTCTGTTAATGAGGCCATTCTCATTGTGTTCCACTTTCTCTGAGCATAAGTTCTCTAAAAATTGCTGCATTGTATATATTACACTCAATAATGGAGCCTGTAAGGAATACTTTATACTCAAACTACATGGTAGTAACATTAAAAAATATTAAGATCTACTTTACTCTATTCCAACAATGACATCAGTATCAATGCTATATTTGTAAAAGTCTTGCTGTGCTTTAAAATAGGGTTCAAGAAAACCAATACTCTAAGAATATTTCTGTTATTGCATTGTTGCTATAGCAACAATATACATACATATATAAGAAGTTTAAACTTTGTCTATTTCTTTTATATATCACTGAGATTCGGTACATTATTCTGAAGAGAGTTAAAAGTCAAAACAGCCTGGTAGTTCCTGGAAGAAAGTACCTGAATATTGGCTGAAAACACATCAGTGTAGACAGAATAAAATAACTATGTCTTCTAGTGTGAAAATTTTCCCTTACACTGATGAGATAAGTCATCAGATTAAGGAGTTTTCCTCCAAAATACAGTGAATTTAGTTTGGTTCACCTGAACCTACACGGTAGAAGAATAGAATTGAGATCTAAAAAATTGTTCTCTGATATCCACACATATTCTTTGGCATAAACATGTAGTACTCCACATACACCAAGTAAGTGCAATAAAAGAAAATATCATTATGGCCCTTACTGTGAAGTTAGCATCACCTCTTCTTGCTAGGCTACACAGGAGTTCATATGACAAGGTTTGCTACTTAAAATATTGTTCAGTGCTATCTATGTATGTACATATTCAAGCAGACTTCTTTGAGGAATCAAATTATTCAAAACAGCATTGATTGTTTGAAAATTAAAAACAATTTTAAATCATATGTAGAGATACAAAGTGATGTTTATGTCATTTTTAAAAACAAATTTCAATTGTTAACATGTACTTAAACATAAGTATGTTTGGGGTTTTTTTTTGCTACTTTTGTTGTTGTTATTGTTGTTTTGAGACTGGAGAAGTAATGTTGTCTATTGTTTCCAAGCTAGCCTTAAACTCACTATATAGCCATGAATGACCTTGAACTCTGGATCCTTTTGCCTTCAACTTTTGGTCCAAGGATTCTGGTTTTGTTTTGTCTGTTCAGTTGCTTGCTTGGCTTTGGGAGTTTTGTTGTTGCTGTTGTTGGAGTAGTAGTAGTTTTTATCCCCGTGCATGGTTATGTTTGTTTCTTAATATCTAAAATTCCTCTGGTTCAACCTCTTATTTTCTAGATATCAAAAGTATTTAATGTTCTTTCATTCCAATGCTTAATTCATTTGGATTAATTTAACCCTAGTTTTATGTATTAATATCTGATATCTTCTGCAACACTGTTACAATATTTAGTATTAGTGGTAAATTCTACAACCAGTTGGTAACTGACCTGCAATAAAATCATGGAATGACTGGTATTAATGATTCATGATTTCAAATATTTAAGCACACTTATAGTGTTTGAATCATATGTTTAATCAGTATTTAATGCATGACTAAGCATTGTATTAGAATCAATATTTGTTGACAAAATACAAAATTAAATCTTTTCAAATTTTTATTCAGTAATAGACTTTAAGCTTTCTTTTTCTGTGGCAGCTATTGACCTTTCTTGCAGAAGATTATTAGTGAAAGGTCATAGCCTTTATATTTTGTTACCTTAAAGCTAAAAAATTTGTTATTTCATCCTTAATACTATGGCAGCTCATTTCCTCCATAGGCTGTGTAGTACATAAATAATGTAGGATCGAAAGCCTGAAAATTCTTTTATCAGCAGATAGCAGAGCTCTTCAAAAAATCCTTTTCTGGCTTGAGGAAACAGTCCACTTGTGTGGTGAACTTACAAGGTTTTGAGAGCTGGAACTACATGGGAGATAAGCAGGAGAGACTGGGAAAATCTGAGGACAGATGTGTCAGAAACTCTGTGCATCTAGCATAAAACTCACTAGCAAGGGACTTGTGGAAGGCAACTTGAGTGCTAAGGATGCAGGGATGCTATCTGCATGCATCCACTGCCTTTCATTTTCATTACTGCCTTTTTTCCAGCATACATAGCATGACAAGAAAAAAAAAATGTTACAAAAGTTGAAATAGAACTATGTGGTATAAATGTGGAAAGAGCTAAAGGACCTGGATGTTTTCTGCAATTGCAAATAGAATCGACATATTTACTTTCCTTAGTGGAATTTAAATGATAAAAGTGACAAAAAATCCGGACTTGCAGAAATATAACAAATTTCTCTACTGCTACAAATTCAATTACCACCCAGAGGAGTGGAAATAAAAGTCAATATTCTAGTTTTCAAAAATGCATGCACTGGAATACAGCCAAATAATTATGTGGCCTATTTTGTCTTTTTTTTTTTTTTTTTTAGTTACTTTAAGATGGCTATCAACAGAAAGATCGAAAGATCAGTGGTTTTGCCACTAGACTTTCAAAGGCCTAATTAAGCATATTTATACATTCAAAAATCGCTTTTATTTTTAAAGTGCTATTAAGCATTGGCTTCTTCATTTGATTCCCAAGCCTCAGTGATCTTGACAGATGTTAAATAGCTGTAACCCAGGAGAAAAGTGAATGTCTTCACTTGACCTAAATCACATTCTGCATTATATGTTTAAACATCAAATATCATTAGCTGCTATTGTATAATGTTAATATGCAATACAGATTTCAGTGTGGAATTAGTATTAGTTTAATATCTCTTATATATCTTAGAACAATTACAGATAGTCAAATGCTAATATTAAATACACTTAAAGTTTCAACCTACTATTTCAGTACTTGTTATTATAAATCCAAAAAAACTGACCGACATGTTTTTCAAAACCTTTCAACAAATGCTGTAGCCAAAGTGACTTGTAGGTGAACTGTGATTCAAAAAAATCTGCAAACCAAGTGTTGTATTTTATGTCAGATCTTCAACATTGGATCCTTTCCTGAATGTTCTAAATGATAATGGAAGATAACTTCAACAAAGTTGTAGTTGAAACAATGGGTAGTTTTTGTATTCATTTCATCTGCATTAAATAATTTAGTACTCAGTTTAAAATAAAGTAAAAGAGATATATGTTGCCTTTACATACCTGTTATTAGTACTTGTAATAAAATTATTTGAAATAGCTTTATATTCTATTCTACACAGTATAAGGTATATATCACATATTGAATAATTTAATATGAGAAAATTAGATGCTATTATAGAGACAATGCTGTAGAGCCAATCTAATTAATTTATTTGGAGCATTTTAATATAATAAAAGACATGAAATATTTATTAAGCAATTAAATACAGGAAGATGAGTCCTAGAAAATGAGTAAAACAGGTGCCAAGTTAGTGATTCACTGGAGACAGAAAACTATACATTGATAAAAATGTGTTTTGATAGACAGGAAATAAAGGTGCAGCTCCAGGGCAAGAGGGCTTTCGAGGGAATATGCAACATGGTGGAGGCGAACCAGATACAGATCATGTATTAAATAGCTTTGAGAATTTGATGAGCTGGGGGTTTTAAGGTGTAGGTACACAATAATATATCTTGGTAAAATACATTGTGGGCGATAAATGGATAGATCCAAAAGTTATCCACTTAGGCAATGTCAGTCATGGGTTCTTTCCCGTGGTATGAACCTTTAATCCACTCAGGGGGTACACCTTTAATCCAATCAGACAACATTTATGTCTCTTTTGCACCAGTGTATTATGCAGGCAATATACTGTTGTACATTGCAGAGTTGGTACCTGTGTGGGTGTTTACCTTTCTCTTCTGGTGGTGTGCAGAGTTTGTTCCAGTACCATTATGGAAAAAAGACTTTTCTTAAGCATCTGCTTGATTTGTCCATCCTATATGCCTCCATAACTACATATTCTAACCCCCTTCTTTGGGAGATAATTTTCTTAACAGACCCTTAATCTATACCTAATCTCTGTAGTAATATAGATTTACCATGCCTATTGAAGGCTTAATATCTAACATCCACAAATAAAAGAGCACATGTATTTGTCTTTGAAGGATAATTTTTTTCTAGCTCTATGCATTTACCTGCAAATTTCATAATTTTATTTTTAATGCCTGAATAATATACCATTGTATAAATGCACCACATTTTATTTTTCATTTATACATTAGTGTATATCTAGTCTTGACCATGCCAGCTCAGTCAGTCAACAGAGTCTTAAGGGAGGGAGTGAGGACTGAAAAGAAAAAGACAATTAAACAACTTTGTAACATGACTCCAGCCAGTGAGGCTGAAGCAAGTTGTTTTTTTTGTTTGTTTGTTTTTTTGTTTTTTTTTTTAGTTAGTTTTGGGTACTTGCTGAGAATAAGTTCTTAGATCAAAGACAAAGTAATCAAACAAGGCAATGAACAAAGAAATCACACCAGGTAGTAATCAAACACAGCAATAAACAAAGTTCCCAGAGTAGCTGGGTCTGGGAGCTTATCAGGATTACCAAGACAAAAGGGAAGTCACACATTCCTTGTCTGTGTTTACCTTGATCCTTATATTAGCCTAAATGCAAGTACTCTTATTTGATCCTACTTCCTCCTTTGAGTCCAGAGACAAGTACTTGCCATCTATAAGTGGTTTTTTTTTCTCTCCACAGGCTCTTTTCAATTTAGGTCTATTACAGATACACCAGCAATGAACCTGGATGGGCAAATCTCTCTATAGTAGGATGTAGTTTCGTTTTGCATACTCCTAAGAGTAGTATTGCTGTAAGTTGAGGTGAATCTATTTCCTGATTAACTACTACAGATCTCCATAGTGGGTGTTTAAGTTTGGATTCCTACCACTGCTTGCCAGCATGAGCAGTCCTTTGTAATATTGAACTTGTACATTCTGACTGATGTAATAAAATCTTGAATTGGATTTGAAATCCAGTGATGATTATATTTGTTCTAGAGTCTCAGGGTTCTCTAGAGTCACAGAACTTACAGAATATTTCAATATATTAAAGGAATTTATTGTAATGTCTTACAGTCTGTAGCCCAACTAACCCAACAAAGGGTAGCTATGGATGGGAAGCCAAAAAACCTACTCATTGCTCAGTCTCAAGAGGTTAGTTGTTTCAGCTGATCTTCCATATAAACTGAAATCCTGAAGAAGTAGGCTCCAACAGCTGGCAAGTGAGTGCAAGTATACAAGGGAGAATGAGTCTTTCTTTTTCCAGTGTCTTATTTAGGCCTCCAGCAGAAGGTGTGGGTCAGATTAAAGGTGTGCACCTCCATACCTAGATTTGGAAGTTGCTTTGTCCCAGGCTGGCCTTGAACTCAGATATCTTGCCTCAGTCTAGTGGGATTAAAGGCATGTACTACTTTGCCTGGGCCTAACCCTTTCATACCCACCATACCTCAAGATCTCCCTGTCAAGATCTGGTTCAGAAACCTGTGTCTTCCAGCCTCAAGAACTGGATCACAGGTGTGCCCTTCATTTCTTCATTGTAATTCATTCCAGATATAGTCAAGTTGACAACCAAGAGTATTCATCAAATGACTAACTGTTGAACATTTGCTGTTTCTCAACCATTTGTGTTTCATCTTTTGAGAAATCTGTTTAATCCTGTATCCCATTTTCAACTGGGTTGTTTTTTGATGTTCAGTTTTTAGTTCTTTATATATTTTACCTATAACCCTCAATGAGATGTGAAATTTGTAAAGATCTTTTCCCATTCTGTAGCCTGTTGCTTTGTCCAAATTATGCTTTCATTTGCCTTACAAAAGTTTTTCTGTTTCAATGAAGTCCCACTTGTAAAGTGTTGATCTTTTCATATAGCATTTGCTCATTACTTTTACTAAGTTCAACTTATATTTTTGGTCATAATTTAAATTAAATCTGTTAACATATCAAATTTATTCATTTAGAAAAATCTAGTATTTAAATAAAGTTACCAGAAAGCCTATGCTAGTCAAAGAAAAATTAAGATGTGACATTTTATTAAAACATAGTTTTAGAACAACACTATCATACTATACTATATATTTATATCATACTATACTATATATTTATTTTGAGCTCTACTGTACACATGCTATGAATCAGACCATATTTAATACATTATTTTTTTCACATAACTAAAGTTAACATTTTTTTTTACAAACAAAATGCCTGTATTATGGCTATCCATAGAGAGATTAGGCTATGATGAATAAGTTTCTGTTATAGTTGATGCAAGTATATCATTAGCAAATGCAACAAGAGGTATCTTGTAAAAGAAAAACTTAACTAACATTTAGCTATGGTATATTATGTCATACTGGACATAAAACTAGGGAAAGCATATGGTATAGTACATAGTAACTTACTTATTGGGAATGAAATAAACACAGTGAAATAAGCAAGCACAACCATAGTTAAGACATCACTATTTGTAATAGCCAAGATGTGGAACCTACATACATTTCAGTCAATGATGAATGGATATTCTAAATTTATTATGATCTTTAAATAAAATATTTTAAATATTTAATATTTATTTGTATTATTATTTTAAAGCTTTGTTGCAAGATATCTATTTCTTATAATTTTTATTCAAACTATTTTTAAATTTAAATATATTTTGAACATTTTTCCCCTTCCCCAAGTCCTTCAAGATAATTTCCTCTCTGCTCCCAACTTACCAAATTTTAAATTCTTTCTTAAACACAAACAAAACCTAATATACCAACAAAACCTCCCAATTCAAGAAAACAAAATAAGTCACTACTCAGCAAAGAAAAGAAGTAAAAGTAAAAGAATAAAGCTGTAACCAAATAAAAGCACACAAACAAAAATCCTGTGGAGTTCATAATATGTTGGTCAACTAGTCCTGATTATGAGCCCTGTCCTAGAATGGTTGATAGATCCAGTGTCACTTCATTGGAGAAAACTGATTTTCTACTCTTCTAGGAGATATAAATGACATTTCTATTGTTACCCTTTACTGTAATGGCTAGGTTTTCCTTCCTTCCTTCTTTAGTTCCTTCCTTCTTTCCTTCCTTCCTTCTTTTTTCCAAATATAACAAAATTAAATTGATAAAATAAAACAAAACTATCACATCAATGTTGGACAAGGCAAACCAAAATAATGAAAGGAGCACAAAGGTGAAACAGAATCAGAGAACCACTCACATGCTCAGGAGTCCTGAAAAACACTAATCTGGAAGCCATACTGTGAGTATAGAACACCTGGTACAGATCTGTGCGTACCCTGTGCATGCTGCTTCCATCCCTGTAAGTTCATATATGCTTTGTTCATGTTGATTTAGAGGGTCTTACTGCCTTGATATCCTCTATAGCGACTGACTTACACTTTTTACACTGCCTCTTCCATGGGGGCTTCCTGACCTCTCTCAACGAAGGTATTTGATAGGGACAACCCATTAATGGATGAGTGATCTAAGACACCTCTCTCTCTCTCTCTCTCTCTCTCTCTCTCTCTCTCTCTCTCTCATTCTCTCTCTTCATAGTGACTAGCTGTGGGCCTCTATATTTGTTGTCATGTTCCCATAAACTACCATCAGAGAAAGCTTCTCTAATGATAGCTTAACTAGGCACTTATCTAGAGCAAAATACCATTAAAAGTAATTTTCTATCTACATGT
This sequence comes from Grammomys surdaster, assembly GCF_004785775.1. NCBI lineage: Eukaryota > Metazoa > Chordata > Mammalia > Rodentia > Muridae > Grammomys > Grammomys surdaster. The sequence goes on along the minus strand of NW_021604564.1, from coordinate 8,737,626 downwards.
TTTTCTTTTTGAAAGCCTGTAATATTTGGTTTTATCCTAGGTTCTTGAGTTTACATAGTTCAAGTTTCTGGTTCTCCAATTAGTGTCAAATATGAATTCAACCTCATGGACTGGGTCTTAAGTCAAATCAGTTACTGATTGGTTACTCTCACACACTTTGTACCCTAACTGTCCTAGGGTATATTACAAGTGTGGGGCAGTAGGCTATGAGAAAGCCAGAAAGCTTGGTAGAAATCTTTGAAGCCCCGGAAACCTTGGCCTGAAGAGGGCCAGCAGGAAGGGAGGTTGCTTCAGATTTCCCAAGCCATATATGGCTCTCTTAGCTTCTCACTTCCCACAAAGAGTTCCATGGCCTTTACCACGTAGGAATAACATCTCCATGCAAATAGGGCATCCCCAAACCCTCAAACCAAACCAATAGAGGTTACCTGTTCTCCCCCCAAAACTGTATATATATCCCCAGAGCTCAAAGTAAAGTGCTGCTGTGTGGTGTAAGACCTCCCGCTGTCAGAGTGCTTATGTGATCCCTTGCCAGTCGCCAGCTATCCTGCGCATTTCAAAGGACAACTCTCCTCTCTCCTCTCCTCTCAGCGGGCAGAGCGAACTGAGAGAGCTGTAACACTTTTCTTCCATGGGCTCTCACGAGCTACCCCTGGAAAGAGGGAACTGAAAGAGCTGGTAACACTCTCCCGCATTTGGAGGCTGGAATGAAGGTCCTGTTCCATGAGACTGAAAAGCGTGCTGTGCCCTAGTTCACAGCTGCGCTCTCCCTCATCGCTGCTGCCGCCAACCCTGCCTCTGAGGGTCTTGAGCCGACCGGAGGTCACTGGAGCATGAGCCCTGCTGGCTCGGCTGGCATGTTCCATGCCTGCCGACCCCAGAGTCCGTCCGCCAGCCCCCGTGGGCCTGGCCTGGAGTGGACGCCCGCCACCGCCGCGCTCCTTCTCCTGCCTGGGCTGCCCATGACCGCCTCCCGCGCCTGCCACCTTGCCAGCTGCCGCCGCCCTCGGTGCCCTGCGGTGGTTCCTTCAGCCGCTCTCCCGCCTTAATCCCTAGGTGCAAGTAGTGCGCGACATACAAGTATACACAATTATAGATAAAAAGTTTCTGTCTGGTAGGGGTTGTATGTTTCTTTTTCAATATCATATAGAACACCTTTCCTAAAGAGATCTCTTCCCTTAGACACTTACTATATATCTACCTTCTCTGGTTTTATAGATTGTATAGCTTGATTACCATTGACTTAACAGCAAATATCCACATATAAGTGTATACATACCATATAAGTCTTTCAGGGTCTTGGTTAACTCATTTAAGATAATATTTTCTAGCTCTATACATTTGTCAGAAAATGTCATACTATCATTTTTAATGGCTGAGTTACTCCATTATGGAAATGTAACACATTTTTTTAATCCATTCTTCTGTTGAATGACATTTAGGTTGTTTCAGGTTTCTGGATATTTTGAATAAAGCACCAATGGACATTGTTGAGCAAGTGTCTCTGAGGTACGATAAAGCATCCTTTAGGCATATGCCCAAGAGTGGTATAGCTGGGTTCTAAGGTAGATTGAATTGCTTCTTTCTGAGGAAATAGATTTCAATAATGTCTAAAAAAGGTTTGCCCTGCCGCCAGTAATGTATGAGTTTTCGTTTTGTTCTCCACATCATCTCTAGCATGAACCTGTAACTTGTTTTGTTAATTATAGGCATTGTGAGAAGTTTAAGATGTAATCTCAAAGTAATTTTGATTTGCATTTCCCTGATGGCTAAAGAAGTTGAATATTTATTTAAGTATCCCTCAAACATTTGAGTTTCCTATAGTGAGAAATATGTTTAGATATGTATCACATTTTAATTAAATTATTTTTAGTATGTTTGGATTCATAAATTCTTTATATATTTTAGATATTATCTCTCTATCAGATGAGGAGTTAGAAAAATCATTTCCCACTCTGAATGCTGCTTCATTGTCCAGGTGATGTCTTTTACCTTATAGAAGTTTTTCAGTTTATTAAGATACTATCTATTAATGATTGATCTTAGTACCTGTGCTGTGTTCTGTTCAGACAGTCTTTTCTTGTGCCAATGATTTAATGGCTATTGTTCGTGTTTTCTTCTATCAGATTCATTGTGATGGCTTTATGTTGAGTTCCTTCATCCATTTGGAGCTTAGTTTTGTGCAAAGTGATATATATGGATCTATTTGCATTCTTCTGCATGCAGACATCCAATTTAACCAGCAACATTTGTTAAGGATGCTGTCATTTTCCCAGTGTGTATTTCTGGCCTTTTTATTAAAAACAAAAAAAAAAAAAAAAAAAAAAAAAAAAAAAAAAAAAAAAAAAACCAAACCAAAACAAAACAAAAAAACAGATATCAATATGTGTGTGGATTTTTGTCTGGGTTTTTAACTTAATTCTATGGTTTGTAAGTGTGCATGAGTGTGTGTGTGTGTGTGTATGTGTGTGTGTATGTGTTCACATATGAAGCTGAAGATTGTCTTTTCAAGATCTATGTATGAGGATCAATGACATATTTAATCTGTAGTAGTGATTAATTTACAAACTTGAGAGGTCTTGTGTTTTGTTATAGTATATTTGATCACATTGTGAACCCCAAGAGCGTTTTGTTTATTGTAGCAAGTATTTGTGGTGTGACACAGGCCTAGCAAATATCTTTAATCAAAGAGCTAAATAAAGTTAACCCTAGGTCAAAAGGCAGAGCAAGTAACCATCTGACAGAGAGTGAACATAAGGAAAAGAAAGGCAAGTCTTTGAGTTGAAGGTTATTTAAGACAGCAGGGAGAAGGAGAAAGAGAGTTTTCCTTTTGAGACATGGGTAGAGGACAAAGGTCAGCTAGGTGCCTTCTCTGCCTCTCTGAGCTAATAGGTTTTCATCCTAGTATCTGACTCCTTACTCTACATTTGGTAAATCTAATGGCTGGGATTTTTGTTTTTTAAAACAAATGCTACTTGAGGTATAGAAGCTAAACGTTGAAATGTCCTCTTAGTGGATGCATTTTTTCCTTTAATTAATATATAGTGGCTAAAGTATGCTTCTTAGATCTTGTTTGCATATTCATTGTTATTTTGTCTCTTTTTACTGGGGGACTTGAGATGTTGATGTGGACAGATATCATTGACTGATGTTTGTTGGTTCCTGTTATTTTCATGTACATGTATTTCATTTATTTTCATTTTGATGGTCTGAGATTATTTATTCCATGTCTTTTCTTGGATGTAGTTCACATGTTTAAATTCAAGTTTACTTTCTAACACCTACTGTGAGGCTATGTTAGTATATATTACTTAAACTTGATACTGTTATTTTAAAATGTCTTACTTTCTCCATCTATGGCAATTAAGTATTTTACTGGTTAGTGTGATCTGGGCTAGCATTCATCTGTAGTCTCTCAGAATTTATAGACATCTCTTGTAGACATTCTGTTTCTTTTTTTAAAGCATTTTTATCGAGAAATTACAATTCAAATATGCCTTACTTTATGTTACTTGCATTACAATTCAAATATGCCTTATTTTATGTTACTTGCTTTCTTTTTCCTCACAGATTTTGATATTTGTTCTTTCTTCTGTACATTAAATTTTTTGATAATTATTTGCTAAAGGGACTTTCCTTTCTGTTCCATTGCATTTGCTTCTCTGAATGCTGCTTGTATTTTGATAGACATCTCCTTCTTTAAATTGGGCAAAATTTCTTCTATGGCTTTGTTGACAATATTTGATGTGCCTTTGACCTGTGTTTTTTTTCTCCTTCCTCTATTCATATTATTCTTTGATTTGGATTTTTCACAATATATAGTCTTTCCTGAATATTTTGTCCCAATAAATATTTAGGTTTAACATTTACTTTGATGAATGTATCTATTTCTTCTAGTGTGTCTTCAGTGCCTGAGATGTTCTCTTACATTTCTTCTGTTCAGTTCTATTCTCTGTGACTCCTGACTGAGTTTCCAATTTTTTTCCCTTCCAGATTTCCTTCAGTTTGGCCCTCTTTATTGATTATATTTTGTCTTTCAAGTCTGAAACTCTTTTATTTATTTCCTTTCACTGTTTGTATTTTCATAGGCTTATTTAAAAGATTTCCTTATTAAGAACTTCTGCTACATTTGTAAAGTCTCTTTGAAAGTGTTTTACATGTGCTCCATCAATGTTGAAATATTCAGGGTCTCCTGTGGTAGGTTGCTAGGCCCTTGTGGAAACATACTGTCCTTACTTGTGTTAATTGTCTTCATGCTATCTTCTAGACATCTGGGATTGGGAGAGTTATAATTCTATGTGCTGATATCTGGTCTTGTCCTTGTTAGGTGAATGTTTCATTCCTTGGCTTTTATCCTCTTTAGTTTTTAGAAGAGTGTGGTGGATTCATGTTGCCTATAGGAAAATCTTGAGTCCTGATAGGTTTGTGCACTGGGCATTCCAGGTAAAATGTGTTTCTGAGCATTGACACTTGAGATACAGAAACATGGATGGGTTGGTAGCAGTACAGAGTTTTCACAAGAAAGGAGAAAGCAGGGTACTAGGATCTCCTTAGTTATTCCTCAGGGAATTAGGGTAAAGAGTAAGAAGAGGCCACATGAGGAGGTTTGCTAAAGAGCTGGAGATGAGACTAGGGGATGGGGCTTGGAAAAACGGGGAGAGGGTGTAAACCTCTGTACTTAACCTTCTTGTTTCTCCTGTGTAAGTGGCCTGTGGGTTCTCAAGGGTTCTGTAGCCTGCTGGAGTTGAGGGTGGCAGTGGAGAAAAATTTGGAATCTGGTGGGGGAATGGGTAAAAAAGGGTAGAAGATTCTTAAGATGCATTGCAGATTGTGACGGGGGAAGCTGCAGGTGTGTTCTGTTGCAGAGCAATAGATGAGAATGGGGGACATAATTTGGAGAAGCAGAAGTACAGGTGAGGATCTGCAGTTAGCCTGCTTCCCTGGACAGAGTGGCCCATAGGATCTCAGAAAGTGCCTGCTGAAGTTATGGGATGGAGTGATAGGAGGGAAGTTAAGAGGTAGGATCTCTGTAGTCCACTAGAGATGGGCATAGTAGTAGAGGGAAGGTCTTAGCAGGTGGCCTGCTGCAGAGCTAGGGATAAGACTGGGTAACTGAATTGAAGGAGTTGAGGGAGAGGTGAAGATCTGGTTTTAGCTTACATGTTTCCCCAGGCAGAGTAGCCTCTGAGTTTCCAGGGTAGACCTGATTGTATTTGAGATGGGAGCAAAGCAAAGAGTAAAGGGGAAAGATTGGGGGAGGAAGATTGTATGAAATTTACTAGAGATACTGTATGAATGAAGGCTGCCTCGGTTGTTCTGCTATAGATGTACAGATGAGACTGGGGAATGGAAGTTGTAGGAACAGAAGCAGAGGTGAAGATCTACAATGAGCTTATGGGTGTCGATGTCCATACTGGCCTGTGTGTTCCTAGACATGGCCTGTTGAAGTTGGGAGCTGGGTAAAACCATGAGTGGGGAGAGGGACATTAGGTGGAGAAGATCTGTGGGAAGATTTGATTGCATGGCAAAAGTGGCTTGTGAGTTTCTGGGGGAGTTTCTATTGGTTTCCTAGTATTACAGAGCAGATAGTCCTGTTTTTTACTTCTGTCTCTTGAACACATATAATGCATATGTTATCATAGAATTAGTCAGCTCAATTAATAGTGATTTGGTTAAGAAAAGTATTAAGTAGCATGGTATATAATAAACTAGGGATAGATAATTACTTCAGCAATGATAATATTGCAGAAAGAGGACCACATTTCTTTTATTTATGAAGCCTGGCTCTCAAATTGCCTTTTTAATGATTTTGAACCTTTAGTGCTGAGCTGGGTCACCCAGAGGCTTGTTAAAACACAGATTGCTAGGCTCCAAGTTTTTTCTCTGATTCTACAAGTCTTAGATAAAGAGAAAAACTGCCTTTCTAACAAGTTCCCAGGGGACACTGATGTTGCTAGTACAGATGCCACAGTGTAAATACTTCTGCCCTAAGTTATATATAGAACACACATTCTTTGTGAATTCTCTGCGATTGGTCCCAGGATGTTCTCTAACGTCTAAGATGCTCCCTCTGCTTCACTCACTGGTACCATCTAGTACTCATCAGATTTCCCCATGACACCTATGGTACCAGGAATGTTTCTATGATACTCTGCCCCCAGCTACTATCATATGCTTTCATTAGTTTCACATCTAAGAGACTCTTGTCTTCTGTGATAACTCATTAGATTTTGAAGTTATGAGTTGAGCATTGCCTCTGGAGTGTCACAATTTTCACTGTAGTTACTAAATCATAAAGTCAGCTTACAGGAATGGACTTCTTCACAACATGATGAACCAGTTTTCCCTGTACATTATGACACTGACATTGAAAAGATCTATAGTATTTCTTAATTAGAATCCCTAAATATTTTATTCTCCATAAATACTCAGCTTGAAGTTTATGAGAGATTCACAGACTTTATAATCCCCACAAAGATAAAAAAATAAATATGTGAGCTAGGTCTCAACTGAGGCTATATCTTATGTTTCCTAGACTCTAGACATTCATTCATTTTAGACCATATGATATGAATAAAAAACAATAAACATAGATCAAAAAGGTTCAGTTACCTAGTCAAACAGATTGAGACATACAATAGTTTACAGCTGGATTTTTAGGTCAGTTTATCACACTAGAATAAGGATTTTTATCCAACTTCAGGGGAAGACTGTTATTTTGGTTGTTTTTTTTTTTTTTTAAATAGCAAACCATGCAGAAGTAAAAGAAAGATCATTTTTAATTATCCTCAATCAACTAAATCCATGTACTAATAAAACAGGAGCCATGCAGTGTGTGTGTGTGTGTGTGTGTGTGTGTGTGTGTGTGTATTTCTTTCACTTTAGTCTTCTCATTAGCCATTAGTAGTAGTCAGGTTTATAAGCAGAAAATGTAGCTGACAAATAAAACAGCAAACATTTTCCCATTATTCTTTCACAGATACCCCCTCCATTTCCTCTTCTTCATAATCAATGATAAGGAAAACAATTGTATTGTTGGAGCATACTTGAGAACCATTTTTATACTGTTTCTTAAATTAAAGAGAAAATACTTAGCTAGCTACATTTCACTATGACCTATGTCTTTTTTTTCCTGCTAGTGTTTCAATATGATATGCTTTTTTTTGAGGGTTTTTAATTGTTAGCTCATTGGAGTTTTAAAAGAGATTGCTTCTTGGGCATTGCAGCATGACTAATGGCTTCATCACAGGCTGGTATTACTGGGTAGTGGTAGAGATTAGGAAGTGAGGTCTAGTTGGAGAAAGAGTTTCACTAAGAGCTCATGCTGGGCTTATATATTTCCTTGGTGTCTTTCAGCAAACCTTCCTCTAGTTTTATCTGTGCTGAAGCAAACCGATTCTTTGTGTTCCCTTGCCACTATGATAGTAATGGCTTTGTTCTTCCATGCTCCCTAAACTATGATGGACCTAATTGAATTGTCTGACACCATGAGCCAATAAATGAATGAATGAATGAATGAATGAATGAATAAATCCCTTCCCTCCTGTTAGCTGTCTCTGTCAGATATTTGACAGAGCAACTATGAAGCTAAAATATCTCTAAATGGATAAACTATTGACTCCTAGAATTTTGTCTGGATCATTTATATACACAATCTCTTGTCATGAGAAGTTTGAAAATTGGAATGAATAACATATAATTATTCTAAGTCAGTCTTCCAGAAGAATATTTATTAATTAACATTTTGTTGTTTGTGGTGGTGACAGTGGTGGGATTTTTGTTTGTTTGTTTGTTTGTTTGTTTTCACTGAGAAGACTCCTTCCTTTCTTGTCTAGCTAATAATTTCAGGGTTTCTTCCGACCTTGCAACCTGGCAACTTAAAATCCTTGGCTCTCCTTTGTGATGATGATCACTAGCTTCCTTGTTCATTGTTTTTTTTTTTTATTTGTTTGTTTGTTTTTGTTTTGTTTCTGTTTTTTGCATATTCAAAATAAAATGAAAGTCACCTGAGCTTTCTGTCCCTTCAAAATAGGTTCTGTTCAATCAGTAATCACACTGAAGTATATTTGATGATACCAGAAAATTTTGCAAAAATATCAGTATGTTTTGGTGACTGTTGAGAAGCCGGTCAAAATCTCTGCAGTTGAAATTTCTGGGCTCACACTTACTACCTAAGAAGAATCCAGGTCAGGCTATGAACTCATATTTTATTTCTGTGTATTCTGTGGCCCTTTTCTATTTCAAATTCTCTATTGGAAACTGTAGGCATTTATGATAACAGCAATATGCGGGGTACTGAGCACAGTCTATAACCTTAATTTTCACTTAATTAAAAAAACACAAATGGAGTTTTGTTGTTAAGATTCATGCTGTTTCTAAGACACTATTTAAAGTGTGAACTACTTAATTGCGGTTATCTGTAATCATTAATTGAAATCTCAACATAATTTTTTTCTGTACTCTTTATAATTAGATGGGTGTGAGATGAGCCTTTATCTATGAATAGTTGCGTTGTATATAGTCCTAGGTTTTGTTCCTTGATACTCATATTATGAAGCAAAATCACAACAGGTCCACCACTACAGTCAAATAAATGGTTACAGTACTAAATACAGTACTAAATGGTTCTGTGCTGAAGTTGATGATAATAAAATGCTTAGTTGCCTCATGAGAAGGCTAAGCATAAGAATTTTAAAGGCGTTAAGTACTCCTTAATTAGGGGCATCTACATCTCAAGTCACTTTGCTTCTGGCCACTGACTCATTTGTACAAAACATGATATCTCACCCAACACAAATGGAGAAGAAACAGGATCTATTTATCAAAAATCACAATACAGTTAGGTGACCTATAACCCATGCTTGTTCCTTTCTTGTTTATTTCTTTCCTCTTTTGTTTGCTTTTTATTTTGAACAGTAGCTCATCTTAGAGATTGTGTATTGAGTTCAGTCCAAATCTACAACCCCAATAAATCTTACTAGATAGAAGTGAAAGTATAGTCTCAAAACAAAACAAAAACCTCCAAACAAACAAACAAACAAAAAACAAAGGAAACATATTCAAAGTCTCAAAATGTGGTTAGACATTCTAGAAATCATTTTTCCTTAATCTTTAGTCTTTGTGTGAACATGTACATGACATGGCATGCACATGTAGTTCATAGGTCAATTAGAGTTGATCTAAAACTTTGCAGGTAGATCCTAAAGATTGGCTTCAGGTCAACAGATCCAAACTTGATGACAAATCTTCTTACCCGCTGAGCCATGTCATTGGCACTGAATGGCATTTTAAAAGAAAAACATATTTGCTATTCATAGGAATGTATAATATAGATTTAAAAAACTTACATGTAAGTATTATAACTTTTATTGTTTCAAAATATAAAACATATCCTAGGAATAGTTCAAGAACAGCAAACAAAAGTTTTTGTCATTATTTACTGATTCTTTTGAGAGATGATAGTTATGCTGTGTCATATCTCCCATTAGCTAACAAAGAGACACATTGAGCCACGATAAAAACAGATCTAGTTCAATTATTTTTAAAGGTAGCATTTGCAAGCCTATGGGGATAAACTAGTTTTGTGCCTCAGTTCCTGTTGTTTTATCTTCTCCATTATACTTAGTACTATATGAGTTTACTGTGATGTGTAGAATCTTGACTCGTGCCTGGGAAGTATGCTTGCACATGAGACCCACAAGGAAAGAGGACTTACCAATGTTCCCATCAGAAGCCCAACTGAGAACAGCAATAGAGACCTTACGGATATACTACAAGCACTGGAGAGATGAAGTAATGAAGGAATTAATGTCAGAAAAAATCTTTAAGAAACTCTAAATACTGTATATGTGAAGGAGAGGAACATGACACAGTGCTGTCTGTTAGCTTTTCCTCCATATTTGAATGGTAAGCATTGTACATGGAAGTTAGTGAATGCTATCTACAAGGAGCAAAGACAAAGGTATATCATTAAATAATTACCACAACAAGCCATTGTCAAGAATGAAGAAACAGTCTTTGAGAAAATGATACTCACTTGTAAAAAGAAACCGAATGAAGAATAAACATTTTCAAATTTAAACATCTTCCTACTCATGGCTTTTCAACTGACAATATTCTATAGATCATGAATATATTTTTGCCACAAGCAAATCATAATTTTCTGAAATAATTCATAAGGATAAATTATTTTGAAGATATAATCATTTATAATGAATAACAGCTTGAGGAAAGCTTTAAAAAGAGGTATTAAATTTGTGCTTTTTTTCTTCAAGGGTTAACTGTGTCATTGATAGGACATCAGGGGGAGAATGAGCTTCCATCCTCAAAAGTATAACTAGAATATGACAGAGATTCCACTTATGATGGGAAATGAAACACTTATTAACTTTGTTCCCAGTCCAGGTGGTGCCTTCTGGCCATAACTTTGAAAGAGAAAGAGGGTGTGAAAAAAGAACAGCTGGTTGGTTACTTCAAGGACACCAAAGTATAAGACTTTTATCTTTTGTACCTTTATGCTAACAAAATTACTAAAGCCTCCAGAGACAAAGTATCTCATAGGTTCAAAGATAATGTATATCTTAGATCATTCATGGTAGAATCAAGAGCGTTCTTAAGCATAAAAAGAAGAGTAAATATAATGATCAAAAGTCAGAAATAAATGTTGAGCCACTACCCCAGCCAGAGACTGTCAATAGTTCCTGAGACCCTCTTCTCTTTAGCACCATATTCTACCTTCCAACTCTGGTGGATGCGCCCTTTCCCAGTAGGGACCACTCCAGCCACTAGGCCCCCAGGTAGGGAAGTTGCATGGAGACAGCTCCCACTTTCTCAGTGCTTTCCGAACTCACTCCAAAGTTTTGGTCCCCAACTCCAGAAGAGGCATCCTGTTGTACGAGGGGACATGAGCACAATGACTACCAATATAAGAGGTAGCCTATCCACCACAGCACTGTCCCTAATGAATGTCCACCTAGTCTAGCCCCAATCACTGCATACCTCCCTATCACCATATACTAGACCTAACTCCTGTGTAGGAATCTCAGCTGGAACAGAGGATACTCAAGCTGCCTGAACTCTAGCACCCAACTTGGCCAAAGGACACTGTGACAAGAATACCTGTGAGGAAACAGAAACCAAAGTGAAGTAAAACCACTCATCCAACAAGGATAAACTTGGAAACTGGCATCTAGACCTATATTTGGCCCCAACTCAGATTTCTAGACATCAGGGTAAGAACACAATCAAGAGCCAGACCAATATGGCACCACTAGAGCCCAGCTATCCTACTACAACAAGCTCTGAAAAGCCCAACACATCTGGAGCAAAAGAAAAAGACTTAAATCAAGATTCTAGGAGTCCTTAAAGAGAAAATGAACAAATCCCTTTAAAAAGAAATAAATCTCTTAAAGACAAGATAAAACAAATGAACAGTTGAAGGGAATGAATAAAACTGTTCAGTACCTGAAAATGGAAGGAGAAGCAATAAATAAAACACAAACTGAATACAAATAAATTATTTAAAATGAGGACTGCAGAGTTGGCTTAGTGGTTAAGAGCACTGCCTGACTTTCCAGAGGACACAGGTTCAATTCCCAGCAACTACATGGCAGCTCACAAATGTGTGTAACTTTCATTCCAGGAGAATCTGACACTCTCATACAGACATATAAGGAGGCAAAATACCAATGCATATAAAATTTTTAAAAATTTAAGAAAACACAAACTGAGGGAATCTTACAAATGGAACATTTAGGTATGTGAACAGTAACTATAAATTCAAGAATCAGCAACATAATACAAGAGACAGATGAGAGAATCTCGGGCATAAAAAATTAGAGATAGAAGAAATAAATACTTTAGTCAAAGAAAATGTTAAATCTAAAAATTTCCTGACACAAAATAAAAAATTCAGGAAACTGGAACATTGTGAAAGACCAAGCCTAAAACTAATAGTAATAGAAGAAGAAGAAGAAGAAGAAGAAGAAGAAGAAGAAGAAGAAGAAGAAGAAGAAGAAGA